>NC_043972.1:20913481-21213481 GCF_902148855.1 Sphaeramia orbicularis
CATCGACCCCCGGATAACCTCCCAACACCTTTAACTTTGTTTGTGCAGCTTCAAGGGAAAATTATAGGAAGGAAAATCAAGGTGAAAAAGAACAAATCCACACAGTTTACTGAAACAACTCAGATGTGGAAATACAAAGATTAAATCTTCTCTTTCAAAACCACCCACGCCTTGTCAGAACAGAAGGAAAGAGTTGTTTTTGGATCAGATGTGAGACCAGAAGCGATCTGCAGATTTTAGGTAAAAATCATCAATATTCAACAGACAGTTGTTGTCAGGGTCAATATATGGACAGAAAACAATCACTGCCTAAATATAAATGAAGATACTATAATTTTTTTTTTTTTTTTTTGGTCAAATCAGTGGACAATAGACATTAAGTGGAATCACAAACTTCTACAACTGTATCCAATCAGTCAGATAAGAAAACTCAAAATATACTTATGAACCGAAGTTTCAGTGATGATTTTAAGACATCATATTTCTACAGTTCCAACTCCAAAAGACTCATATTCAACTTCTCTAAACATAATAAGTCAGTATTTTCTTTCAAGGAGTCATTCTGGTGTCATTCATTTTCATGTTTTGGTCCATCTGTGAGTTTTTCTGAATGATTAAAATCTCATGTTTAATAGAAGATGATAATGTCTTGTTCACATGCCAAGGCTTGTCAAGCTTCTGTTTATTGATTAAAACACTTTTTTTTTTCCTGAAAAACCAATTGACTGAAGTTGTGGTTTATACATTAGACTAACCAGCCTGTAAAACCCAACCCAATATTACACCATGCTTAGTGTTCCTTTTGTCCAAGGGGCAAAGATAACAAAATAAATGACACAAAAATGGCAATTTAGAATGAAATAGGTAACATCATAGTTCCTCCATCCAATAATTATATACAGTTTATGACAGAGACAGACAATATAAATCAACCCATGATACGAGCCCTGGTCTATTGGTGCTGTTTGCTGTTTTGTCAATTTCTAACATCTAAGGATTCCAACTTGTGTCTGTTTCCCTGAGTGACACAAACTGCTGCTATACTGAAACCTCAGATGCAAAAGGCTCGTCACAAAGTGGCAGAATGTGGCAACTTTAGAGTGAGAACTGGCTCCTTTCCACACACAGTCGATGAACTCGACCCCTATAGAGTTTCCAAACCCCTGAACACATGAACACATGAAGCCTTTTAACCCTCATATGTGCAGAGACCCACACACACACAGCTGTGTTGTTACGGAGGAAGATCACAGGGCAAACTCACGTAAGTATGTGTGTATGATTGACAGAGTGGGATGCGTCTCCATGGTGACTCGCTGGATGCAGGTGCTCCCGTGGGACCAGTTGCCGGGGCGACATGTTAAATCTCTGTGACATGTGAAAGCACTCTGGCTTTGTGTTAGTGTGTGTGTGTGTGTGTGTGTGTGTGCTTAAAGACACTGAAACTTTTCACTTATATTATTCTATTACTTTACTTGCATCTTTGAATTTAACATGAGTGTTTGAAACCGCTTCACAAAAAGGTTTCATATGCTAATTATCATTTTTTTCATAATTTAAAGTTTTTCTTCTCTTCAAAGCTCTGAGTGATACAACGCCTGATTTCCACCAGGCTCGGCCTCATCGCATTACAAAGCCTTATGCAGCGTCACGGTCTTCAGAGATGATCACGGTCACACTGTAGTGTGTGTGTTGGAAGCATCCTAAACCGACCTGACGCTCTGATTTGCTAGAAATGAATACAGAGTTTATTTTTCACAGATGTCTTGTCAAGCAGTGCCGAACAGATGACACAGGCAGGAAGTCAGATACAAAAAAAGCAAAGAGAAGCCAGTCACCTTTCAAAATAAGACACCATGCGCAAACTTATGATTTAACTAACTGAAATTAACATCAGTGGTGAGTATGATGTCAGAATTTTCATATGAAATGTGTGTGATTAAATGTATTTTTGTATAAATATCGCTGTGTTGTTCATAATTTGCATTTCTTCCGACCCCTTTTCAGGCATGTAAATGAAACTATTGTGCTGTTCTTCTGTCTAAGATGGTCTTGATTGTTGGTTTATGTATTATTACCTCCACCAAGGAGGTTGTGTTTTTGCCAGCGTTGGTTTGTCTGTCTGTCTGTCCGTGTGCAAGATAACTCAAAAAGTTATGGACAGATTTGGATGAAAATTTCAGGAAATGTTGATACTGGCACAAGGAACAAATAATTACATTTTGGTTTTGATCCGGGGGGGGGGGGACTGATCTGCCTTGGCGGTCTGTGCTCTCCAAGTGCTTTTCTAGTTATTCTACTTAGTAATGTTTTACTTGTTTGCATATATGTTAAATTTCATTGCATGTTCGGAATAAATCACTAAAACAAAAATAATGGTAATAATAATAATTCCACTTAACTATGTAAACTTTCTAAGACAGTAGTAGTAATAGTCATAGCTATAATGAGCAACTGAGCATATTCAATGGTTTTCATAAGCTTTTACTGAGTAATCTGTAGCTTTTCGAGAATGTATTCTTATTTTTAAGGGCACACGTTCTACAGGATGACAGTATTTATGTCAATTTGGTCAAGTAAGAGATAAAATAAACCAAAAAATATACCTGTAGAGTTTAAAGAGAGGCTAAAAACAAGCAGAGGATGAGAGTAAAGTGTGATTATGTCACCGGCACTAGCACGCTTTTATGCCTTTACATTATATTATTTTTAGTTTATATAGTCATGACATTAGTAGAATCTATATACCCTCCTCTCCTCAATCAGATTTTGTCACATATCTCCATCTTATATCAGTCCTTTCAGATTAAAAGCACTGTGCAGTATTTATAGTCATGCAGCAGTAACAGCAACAATCATCAAAATATATAGAAAGGAAGACAAAAGTGGTGTCTAAGGATGTGCAATATGATAATATATCATACAATGACAGAAAAATGTACATCATTCCATATTAGTCTGTATCGTTTATATTGTGTTGCAAATCAGGTTAGAAACTCTATTCAGACGCAGACAGGAGATTAGCATGAAAGCAACACAAAACAAACACAGAGGAGAGTCAATATGACACATGAAAAGCACAAATTGTTTACATTACGGCTTCAAATACCAGAATAATTTATGTTTCAATAATATTGTGTATTAGTTGTTGCGCATTATACTAATACCGTCCTGTGTAAGAAAAACCTAAAAAGAGAAATAAAAACACTCTTACTGCTGTGATCCTATCGGTCACCATCTCAGAGGGAAATAAAACCCATGAGTCGAATAAGACTTGAGTGAACTGTTGCATTAAAAACATCTTCCTGCATGTGTGAATAAGTGGATTCAGTAAAGAGCAAAAACCACATCAGTTTTGTTTTAGTGTCACTGATGAATTCAAATTAAAGCATGAGTAAAGAGAGAGCGAGTGACGAGAACAGCTCAACTTCAGTGAGGATTCAGACTCTGCGGTGGAGTCGGGGGCAAAGTGAAAATATCATCCAACAAACCCTCCTCTGTTTGTGAACCCGGCTCTCCATCTGGTCCCTGGGAACCAGCGGACATAGGCCTGCTGCATCCTAATTAACCACCTTATAGACTGGCCTACTTTACCTCTGCACACACACATGCACATGCAGAAAGCCAAAGTCCTGCAGGCGCTCTGTTAATTAAGCCCCATTTTTCACTGTAGATGAGGAGAGAGGGATGAAAGAGGAGAGGAGAGGGGGAGGATGACGGAGCGATGGAGCGACGAGGGGAGGGGGTTAAAGCATCGTAACAAGGCAGATAATGATGAGAATTATAAACGACGAGATAATGAAATATCAATGTCTATTATTAGTGACTAAACACACATTTTACATTAGATGATGTTACGGAGGGAACCGACTTCTCTTCACATTTAACTCTATGAGTAAATTTATAAGTCTAGTATTATTTTTAGCAGCAGGAGGAATAGAATTTTTTTTCTCCCTTTTCCTCACTTTCAAATGTTTCCCAGATGATGTCTTTTTTTTTTTTTTTTTTTTTTTTAATGCAAACTTAAACTTAGAGATAATCTGCGAGTTTTTAACCCTCAAAGACCTAAACTCTACGGGAACTAAACTCTACTGATTTAAAATTTTTAATGACTTTAGAACCTCCATTTCAATGTATTAGTCCTATTAAAGCATCAAAATATTTCAGGTAAAATGCAGTTTTCAGCTTTTCAGTGGCATCAAAAATGCTCAGAGGCTCTTTAGTGAAAACAGAAACACTGTCAAGTACTGTAACATTGATTCATCACTAAAACCCATGTATTTTGACAAATGACAGTCCTTGTAGACACTTATTTCGACATTCAGCTGATGATGTATTTTGATGAAAAAGTCCCTTCTTCAGTTTTTTTTTCTGATTTTATATAATAACCATAACCTTAGCTTTATGAACTGTGATTTTCACAAAAAAATGCAGAGGAAAATATTATAATAAATGGTGATAAATCAGTCATGATAGGTTAAATGTAGACAAAAATTTATTTGGAAGTTGCCACAAAATAGTTCTAAGTCTTTAAGGGTTAAGTTAAATATTAAAGATATTGAATATATCCTTATTTCAACTTTTATTATCGTTATATATAAATATGTCAAACAATTAGCAGCAAAATCTCTGGACAGTGTAATATTCAGATGGATGGATTCATGTTTGTGCAGTTTTTGACTATTGCACATAATTTATGCTTCCATGGACTTTGAAGTGATTCTTCTCAGAGATTCAACTAAACTGGATGTAAAGTGACTTAAAAAGTTGCACTTCTACAGGCGACCGACTATTTAACCTTAGCAGAACTTTATTAGCATGAGCAAAGTTGTTCCACCTGCTGTGACGAGTCTACTTCACCAGAAATTGGACACAAGAATATATGTATGTTTTTTGTTTTTTGTAGAGTAGATTTCAGCTTTTTCTAGTGGTTTTTAATTCGGATGAAGGTTTGATGAATTACAGTTTTTGAAATCAGACCTTGTTAGAGAAATTCTAACATAACGTGGTTCCATCCACTTCTTAGCTCTGAGGTCATTGTGCTGCTGTCTGCACACTTTTCCTTGTACTCTGTCCTCCATCTGGATCTGCAGAAAAGACGTCTACAAGCTAAGATTCATAGACGTATTTTATCTAAACTATTTGCCTCCGTCTCCTTTACGAATGTACTTAATAGGATCGGTCACTTTGTTGTTCTTAACTCATAAAGACCCAAACATCCACCAGCGACCAAAACCATCTACTGATTTTAACTGTTTAACCCATCGCTACTTTTGTGGCAGTTCCCAAATATTTTTTTCTGTATTTTTAACCTTTCTTCAATGATTTATCATCATTTACTCTAATATTATCCTCTATATTTTGCATTTTTAAGTGAACATTAGGTGTTTTCCGATATTTAATTCACTGATCATGTAGATGTTCATTAAAGCTTGGAGTAAATCCAAAGGTTATTATACCAAAACAGAGAAAACTGAAGAATAAATATCTTTTTCTGTAAAACCTATCATTAACTGAACATAAAACAAGTGTCTCCATCCAGTGTCACTTATCCAACTCCATGGGTTTTACTGGTGAATCAATGTTGTAGAAGATGACGGTGTTTCCATGTTCACTATGGAGCCTCTGAACGTCCAAATGGGTCATATCTGATGACCATGAAAAGACAAAAACTGCATTTTACACCAATTATTTGCATGTATTGATAGGCTTAATGGATCAACAGGCATTAAACAGTTTATATCAGTAAATCATTCATGGTCACTGGTGGATGCTTAGGCCTTTATGGGTTAATACCTGTTGTATTGTTTTGTTTTGTTTTTTTTTTTGTATTGTTGTATTGTATTGTTGTATTGTTTTGGTAATTGTTGTAAAATACAGTTTTTCGTCTTTTCATGGTCATCAGATATGACCCATTTGGATGTTCAGAAGCTCGGTAGTAAGCGTGGAAACACCATCATCTTCTACAACATTGATTCACCCGTAAAACACATGGACTTGGATCAATGACAGTGGATGGAGACATGTGGTTTATGTTCAGCTAATGATATATTTTGCTGAAAAAGTCATGTTTTCTTCAGTTTTGATATAATAACCCTCAACTTCAATCAGAGCTCGTATGAGCATCTATAGTAAAAAAAAATTACATATTGAAAAACAGCTGATTTTCACTGAAAAAAATGCAAAATACAGAGGATTATATTATCATAAATGGTGATAAATCACTTAGGAAATGTTAAATATAAAGAAAAAGTCATTTAGGAACTGCCACTAAAGTAGCACTGGGTCTTTATGGGTTAAAATCGAGGTAAAACTATGTAATAGACATCTTCTCCTTTTGTATTTTTGTCTGTTTGGTCCAAATCCAAAGCTGGAATATAAAGATGGATGTTTCATGCTGTTATGGAAACGTGAAACCACTGTTGGGTTTTATTTGTGGCACTTAATATCAATATAGTGTATACCAGATGTTGTTTATGAGAATGTGTTGAATTTTAGGAGCCTCATGATTTCAGCTTCTACCAACAGTGTCGTTTAAAGGCTTTAATCTGTTAATTTATTTTCTAGTTTAGCTGATAGTCACATCTTAAATGTCAAAGAAGACCTAATGAATAATAAACAAGGCCTTGAGGTGATATAAAAAATGCATGTGACAACGTATAGAAATCATTAAGTCAAACAAGACCCAGAGTGTTACATGTCATTTTAACAAGAACTACAAGTGTGACCACGATTCTTACATCAGCATCAGTTAGAACAACCTATCATCAATCTGGAATCAATGGACTATTAGACTCCAGAATCTTCTCAGTACGTGTTCTTAAGAAAAAGCAAAGGAACATTTATCAGCTCTGACAAGTCATTTCCAGACATATTTTATTGCAGGTTCCATGTGAAAAGCAGCATATAAGGTTGTATTTTATGCATGGCAGGGTAAGTGTACATATGTGTGTGCATGCGTTAGGGGTGGCCTTCTATAAGTCCTAATGGAGACGTGGATCACCTCCGGACTCTCAGGAGGACGAGGGACGAGCAAACGGTAACATGGAAACTCAATTAGGGTTTGATTCTGTGGTCAGGGAGGAAAAAGGTGGAAGAGGATGGAGAGATGAAGGAAGAGGAGATAGGAAATAAAGGAGAGAAGAAGAAAGAGGACGTAGAAGAAAGAGGAGAATATGGCTTAAAACCTCTACGTGGTAGGATAAATAGAGTTGAGAAGTTAACACTATATCTTTTATCTAATATTGCTCACTTTTGAATGTGAGAATAGAATAGAATAGAATAGAATAGAATAGAATAGAATAGAATAGAATAGAATAGAATAGAACAGAATACAATACAATACAATACAATACAACACAATACAATACAATACAACACAATACAATAGTTAGTAAATGGAAGGAAAAATATGGACTGACTGAAACCTGTTCAATCTGGATCAAAATAAAGTATACATTAGAAAAGTACACACTATACCACACTCAATCCATGAGCAGGTCAGCAAATATCAAAACCTATGTTGGGCCGAAAGGCTGTTATGACCAAATGGGTTGGAGAAGAACCTCCTTCAACACATCTGTGGAAGTCTTTGATATCAGACTATATTTCTCTGGAAAGACTTTATATTAGATTTTATATTAACAATCAGAAGGACGTCTTTACAGCAAAGCTATGAAAAGTGTTGGAATATCTGGGAACTCAGACTGCAACTACCTGAAACAAACCTAATACAGACTTTTGAGATCATCACTGTGGACATATTTCGGATCTGCTTTACATTTCATACAACCTGTATATACTGCGCTGGACTGTATAATTTTGAAAATGTTCAATAAAAAGAATGTTAAAAAAAAAACCCAAAACATTAAAACCAGAACTCATTAGACCACAGTCAAAACTGGACTGAACAAGAACACAAAGACCCAAACCAGGACCGACCAGATCGATGGCAGAAGATGCAAAATTACACCCAAAATCACAACCGAGTAGTAAAATAAGACTGGCCTAAACCAGACCTGATCATCTAAAGACTACTGCAGACCAGACTAGATTGGACTGGACTGATTACTGGACTGTACCAGACCAGACTGGAACCACAAGAGTTTTATGGATTTTCATTTGTTCTTTTAAATCTTTGAGTTAATATTTAATTGCACTTTGATGCAATGTGCATCCATCCGTCACTGATATTTGCTGTCATTACTAAAACATTGAAAAAGCGATACTTATGATCCCAATGTTTCCTGTTGTAGGATCAATAATCATATTACAAGATCATTATCTAAACTAAGTCATAAATGTGTATTACCTAGATTATCCTTCTTAAAAAAAACAAAAAAACAAAAAACAACTTCTAAAAATGACTCTAATCAATTAAAATGCACAGTATCTTAGATATTTTCCTTGCCTTGTATCTCAGCTTAAATATCCATTACACTGATGTCTGCATTTTGATTACTCTGGGATTTTTATGTGATTGTACTGATTGTGATTGTTAGGTCACTGCATAATGTGCTAACTTTTTACACATTTTCTTTATCATCTTATTGTACGTAATGCACAACTAAACTAAACTAAACTACAGCAGTTCTTCCATCTTTACATCTAGAGTACGATGTTATATTCACATTTATGCAAATAAATACACTAGGGAAATTAAGAAATATGGTCATAAAATAAGGGATGAGATAAGTAATTAGTTGTTAACCAGAGCTGTCACTTGTAGGATCACCACACATGAACTGAATCAAATATGTCTCTGTTTTATTATGAAAGCTGAAATGAATGTTTCTCTATATTTTAATGACACTTTAATAAATACATTTTAAATGATTTAGTCTACAAACATCTACAAGTATCAGTATCATTTTATGCAAAAACCACTTGGGTTTTATTTGGCACTTACACATTTAACCACAAATTGTATCACACATCACTAAGAATCTCATTTCAGCATTTTAACAACTGAGTCTATTTAATAAAACAGCTGTTTTTCATATTTGAAATGTCAGAGAAAACCAAAACCTAATGAATAAAAAATAGACCTTGAGGTGATTTTAAGGATGTGTTCTACACTGAGTAGAAATTATTGTCTCTAACATGAACTTCAGTGTTATCAGTCCCACATATTCAAATATTTTAGATACCAAATAATGTGCCAAATATAAGATAAGATAAGATAAGATAAGATAAGACTCACTCATGCTTTTAATATTGAATTAAAATAAAAAGTAAAGCAAAAGGGTTAAGTATCAGTTACAGTGCAATCCATACAGTTATTATGTCAGAAACTACACTGGAATAAAAAGAAGCGACATCACAGAGTTCAAATTTAACTATATAAGCAGTAAATTCCACTAAAGACTGTCTCTCTGCTCATAGTTTTTGTTAATTCTGTGTTAATACTGACGTCCAGCTGCTGCAGTGACACAAACTGGGGGTTTGAAGATCAAAAAACCCAGATCACATGAGACTTTAGAGCGACATAAATTAAATATGGCCGCTGTGTCCACAAAGCAGACTGATGCCATCGTTGCATCAGCCGTCGCTGTTCAGTTCCCAGCGAACTGGAGCTGAAACTAAGCGCTGGTTGGCAGCGGGGGATCCTGGTTTCCCACGGATGGGAATTGAGGCCCCCCGGTGCTGCGTTCAGGAGCCTCCACGGCCCCCGAGTTCAATCCATACAGACAAACAGGCCTGATTTCTATTGACACAACGGCAGAGAGGATCAATGGCAGTGGAGGAATGAAAGAGCAGGAGAAGAAGTGAAGTGTATCGAGGGAAAAATGAAAAAGAGAGAGAAATGGAGCAACAGAAAGACTAAAAAAGAAACAAAATCTGAACTGGAGGCTCAAAAATGAAGCCCTAAAAAGTGAACTGTTTCCCTTTGACTGATCTCTGCTCTTGATTAACGGATGGGAAAAGGCATCATGGGAAGTGGGGCAATCGGACGGGTCGAACTGGATTTACCAATAACTGGTAGCGTTTGTTTTAATCTGCTTCGAGGAGCAGACGGGTGGAGTTCAGCGTGAGAGATTCAGCAATCAGAGAAGTGCATTTGATGTGTGTGTGTGTGTGCGTGCATGAGTGTGTGTGTGTGACCGTCAGATTGGTTCTGCAAGAGTTACACCAGAAGATGAAAAGACGACAAGAAAGGCAGGAAACATGAAAGGACGGGCGAAAAACGCTGAAAAGAAGAAGAAAAAAATACTAGAAAGGAGAATTTCAAAGAGTAAATCTGAAAGAAAATCACCTGGAAAATAGAAAAAGGAGAGAGAATAGATAAAGATGGAAGAAAGAAAGAAATAATGGGTATTCTGGATGATGAAATTGGACTGGATCAGGCCAAACTGGAATAGATTTGGACCAGAACAGAACTGAAGTAGACCGGAACTATACTGACTAAAGTTATATACCAGACTAATGCCGTGTTTACACTATGTGGTAACGGCTCAACTCTATTCTGCCTTTTTGCGTTTCTATTACATAAAAGAACCTGGAATCTGGTACCTGGCACTACTTTTTAGTACTTGCTCGGCTGAGGTTCCAAAACGGGTGAAGAGATACTAAAATGTGGCGTATAAACACTGCAGACCACTGATTGGTCAGAGAGTTGTCTCTGCTTAATTGCGTCTACAAAAATTAAAATAAAAATAAAAAAAAATCAGGTTCAGAAGTTTACAGTAAATATACCGGTAGGCTAATCTATGATGACAGCCAGCAAAATGACACCGTGGTCAGTCGAGGAGGTTCAGACGTTTCTGTCCTTGGTGGCCGATAAAAAGACTCACTGTGAGCTTGGCGAGGAAACACGCAAAGAGCGAGTTTATCAGCAACTCTCTGAGCAGACATCATGGAAGTTACGCACAGCATCGCTATGACAACCAGGTACTCTGAAGTCAGTAGTATCATGTAATTAAATGGGCTCCAGGAGTAGTACCTGGTACCCAAGTCAAGTTGAGCCGGTTCCACGTAGTGAAAATGCGGCATAAGAAGACTGGACTGCATGAATTAAAACCAGAGCAGACACAAAAAAAGGCTCTTGATAGTAAGAGTTATTTTTTTGAGTTTTAACCCTGAGAGATTTTCATGTTGTGTTTTCACACTCAGCGTTATTGAAGCTTTGGCATCTTAAAAAAAACTGTTTGTTGTTAAGTATCTAAATGAGATGATAGTTTTCAGGGACATTAAACACCACAATTAGACACTCATCTATTCACAGCCTTGTTGTGTTGAACCCTTACAAACTATTATATTCACACGAAGAGAAAATGGTTTTGTAAATAGAAAATGAATAAGTAAGTGAGATCAGTTTGTATGAAGTGTAGCTGAGTTAGGTCAATGTAAAAATATCAGCACACGCTCTCAGGTATGTAATCTGTACATATATATATTTGTTTTACATCTTTTACATTTTCTTTTTACTTGTATTTTCCTTGTATCTACAGCATTACAAATTACCCTCTATGCTTAATAAAGATTCTCACAAAAACATGAGTGAGACTATAGTGACCCCATCCATCTGAAGTACTAATGCACATCTAAGTTTACAACCACCACTAAAGAAGAAGAAACACAGTATTCAGTTTTGCTACTTTTCTTTCCTGCAGTTCTATATTTCTGTTTTCACCGTTGCTTCAAGTCCAACATGTTGCCAAATTGGTGCAAGTCTGTTAAGTTCTGTTCGTCATAAACTTTTTAGGCAAGACGAGGCCAATTTATTTGTATAGCGCAGTTCATACACAGGGCAATTCACAGTGCTTTACAAAAACGGAAAAGAGACAAGTTAAAAATACACAATTACAATTAAAACAGAATCAGTAAAACATAAAAAATAATCAACTAAAATAAATTAAAAGAGAAGAGGTTTTAGTAAATACACTCATCGTGCTCTACTCCAGGAACTTTAACTTTACCTGAAATTTTGATTTTGAAAAAATTCTGCCGAGGTAAAATTTCACCAAAATTACCTAGGTAAAAAATTTTCCCTCAACCCAAAACTTTCCCTGAAAAAAGTTCCAATTAGGGAGGAGGGATTTTTAGATTCCCTGGAATTCTTGAGGGGTGGGGCTCTGTGCCGAAGAACACTGATTGGTGGAACACACTTGCAGCATTCCACACTTACATTCACCCATAAGTTTAACCCAGTGTGAGGCTGCAAACCTGTTTATTCCATTTCTACAAACTTCACTTTGTGTTTCAATCATTTAGGAAATGGAGAAAGAAGACAAGCTACGACAAGTTGATGTACGATGAGGTCCATTTGCTAAATACAGTCTTTTGAGCGAGCTGAAATTCTCTACAAGTGCACTGCAATCCTTTGTCCATTCCAATACTCTAAAAACTGTAATTGCCAAATACAGACAAAAGAAATTCAGCGAGACTTTGTATCGGCGACTTGAAACAACCAAACCTGATTTGATACATTTCTCAGAGTAGAATAACCTTTATTGTCATTGTATGTACAATGAAATTAGCAGCGCTGTATTAAGAAAAACATCAGTGCTACAAGAATAACAATAGAGTGAATATAAAATCACAAAACTAAAAATAAGTTAATAAGACAGAATAGAAATTTTACAAGTAACATAAGAATAGAGTTAAGTAGAATAAAAGTAAAATGGACAATATCAATTAATGCAAATTTATTGTATTAACAGTACGTGACAGTGTGAATATCTATGAACGTTATAAGAACTTTAAGTTGCGGTGGAAACAGGAACCACACAGATTACCAGGAAATCTTTTACCCTGGTAAATAAATCCCTGGTAATAAAAATTCCTGGGACTATTGGTAGAAAAGGGGCTTGTGTTTGGCTTCCCTCCCTCTGTTGAAACATGATCTCCTTCCTGTTGTTCTCTTTGGTTTATCTGTGCATTAGCGACTCCATTAGTCTATTTACAACACACAAAATATTACGCTCATCATGTTTTTTGTATAAATCAAACTGCACTAAGTTCTTACACCAGACCAGTGGAAAAAACAAAATCTGGATTGTTTATTTTTGGTATCAAAAATTAAGATGTAGTTACCATTTGTGAAGGTTTTTCTGAGCAAAAAGTTGAAGTATCATAAACTTCTTTTCCACAGAACCCAAACTCCCATTGGCTTTTGGTTGAGTGAAGCGGGGCGATGCTAACTTCTGGGTTCTGTATAAAAACACACCATCCCTCCAGTCCACTGCAGCTGCTCAGGCTTATTTAGCCACTGTGTGATGTTTGTGGGCTGTTTTTTGGAGGGCTGGTGGTAAATGGTTGGTGGGTTTTGGGCAGTTTTGGGACCTTTCTCTGGTAGATTTATTTAGACTCTCTTCCGTTGTACAGTTTGCGAGGAACCATCTCTTATTGTCGTCACGGCGACTAGAGAAGAAGAATCCTGTCTGATGTGAGAAACAGCGGCTGTCGTCTGAATTATGAATATCTGAGGACTTTTGTCAGGCATTAAAAAATAAAGCGGTGAAAGTTTAATGCGGCGCTTCGTTGATTATTGATGGAGGAACTCCAACACTGACAACTGTGGGAGTGTGATGTGTCTGCTCGGCTTTAAAACCATGTGGGCCTGTCTCTATTCTCTGTTTCATATGGACACTACATCTGTGGGTGTCCATATTTAATGGTGTAACTACCTGTAATGTTTAATTTTAGCGATACTTTAAAAGAGGCATTGTGACTTTTGAATTTTGCCCAGACTCAAAAATCTATTGGACAGATTGTTGTAAATTTATGTACACTTTTACCTATAAAGTTGGAATAATTTTGTTTTCAGATACATTCCTCCTTTTCTACCAATCAGTAATCACCTTTGACCAAGTTTAATGATTGTATACTTAGTCCCAGTTACACTTTATCTATCAACGATTAATCACATTGTCAGAGTTATTTCTTGAGATCAGGAAAAAAATATTTTATTCCAACTTTGTGGCCAATGACTTCCAATGATTGCCCATGCATGCTTGTAGTAAGAAAATATTATATACAGTATGTATATATGTATATATATATATATATATATATATGTATAGATAGATAGATAGATAGATAGATAGATAGACAGATAGATAGATAGAGATTTTTTTTTAAGTTTTAAAACTGTTAAAACAACCAACAAAATGTCTTTAATCGTTATATGACATCTTCAGGTTCATGGCTTAGGTCAGAATCACAAACTGACAACTAAATATTTTCTGTTTACTTTCAAGTTTCACAATCAAATTAAATCCATCAATAATGAATAGAAGGACCAGGTGAAATATCATCAAAAAATATTCCTCAAAAATTCCTCTGCTTTTAGCCTGTGAAAATAGAATAGGTGGGGTACACCCTGGACGTGTCACCAGTTCATCACAGGGCTGACATATAGAGACAAACAATCACCCCTATGGGTGATTTAGATTAACCTATCAGTGAATGTGTTTGGATGGTGGGGGGAGCCAGAGTACCCAGAGAGAACTAACGAAAACATGGGGAGAACATGCAAATTCCACACAGAAAGGTCCCACCCCTATCGACTGGTGTTGGAATCGAACCCAGGACCTTCATGCTGTGAGGCACGAGTGCTATCCACTGCACCACCGTATCTCCCAAAGTTATATTATTTCATATTATTTTATTTTATTTTATTAATTTTTATCCAAAACTTCCTTTTCCTGATTTGCATTCTAATTTAATATTTGTCAATTGTTGTTGATGTTCTGTTCCCTTGGGCAACATATGCCAGACTGACACACAGAATGTGAAATTGCCATGTTTGTTTATGTACAAAGCTTAATAAAAAAATAAAATAGAAAAAAAAAATCGAGAAACTTCACAGAAAAAAAAAACAAAAAACACCCTATGTGTCTCTATAAATGGACAGAAATGAACTCCCCAGCCTAGCGAGTTGTGCTATTGAAATGAATGCTGCACACCCATTGGTTAATACAAAACTGATGTGCTACAGTCTCTGTTAAATACCATAACTATATTAAACAGACCATCAGCTGACACAAACTATACAATCCCTCCTTTTGTTCCTGTCGTCCAGCTCTACTGCACATCTTCAGATCCCCTCAACTGGTTGGCATCAGGTGGGCGGAGCCTATTAATAGCTGCTGAGTGATTGACAGCTCTATCTGTCACCTTTAGGGCCTTGGTGTACATCTGCGGAGCCACTGGCTGTACATCTGCGGATCTGTGTATTTTAGTGAATGCATGTGCGTGTTTTGGGGAATGTGTGTGTGTACTTGTGTAAGTGTGTATGTGTGTTTTAGTGTGTGTATGTCAGCCGGCCTCTCGCTGTGATAAACCCTCAGCAGTTGTGACGGAGTGTGAGTATGTGTGTCTGATGTTTGAGCTTTCAACTTGTGATGGGATTTCCTCTGTGTGACTCTAATGTGTGTTTCAGTGTGTGTGTGTGTGTGTGTGTGCGTGCGTGTGTAAATCCAAATCTGTTATCTCCCACCATCATATGGAGTGACAGAGAATAATCAACAAAGGCAGAGAGCTGCACTGTGCTGACTTTAATATGAGTGTGTGCTCTGCTTTATCTACTATGAGTGCTCTTACGCTTTGTGTGTTTGTGCATACGGTATAGGTGTGTATGTGTGTATGTTCATATGCATGTGGAAAGATTTTACACTCGCAACACAGTGCAACCAATTTGATTCCTCTGATGTGTCACTGCAGCTGCAAATTAAGTCCTATCGCAAGAAGGCGTTTTGTGGGAAATTGCTGCAAAACGGGGCATGTTTTTTTCCCCAAACCCTTCCAGACTGTACTGAGTATCCAGGTGTGGCTGATATAGAACTAGTTAAGTCCCAGCATGCTTTGTTCTTTCAAGATACTGTAGGGGTCTGTAATTTCGATCTGAGCATCATTCTGTGCTCCACAGGTCGCAATTCAGTACTATTAAGATGAAAAGCTTCAAGTATTGATGCCAGAAGTGTAGTTAAGCCACTCACTGTGATCTACAGAGATGGTCAGTAGAGCTGCCAATCATACCAGGCCACACCCATTTTTTCCATCAATGACTTTAGGCTGTTTGATAAGATAGACAGAAAAATGGCAGTTTATTTATCTGTTTTGTATCACAAATCCTTATTTCCATCTTCAAACAGATCCAGACAGTGTTCTCTTACTCCACATAAGACTGTGAGTCATTTTTTTGCTCCTAAAGTTTGCAATTTAACACTTGTCTGTATTTGGTATTACAAAATAATTTAATTTAATTTAATTTACTTTAACCAAACACAAAGCAGCTACTGTTATTGGACATATTTAATGAAATCAACTGCATCGAGTAGTTTTTAGAACACATGCAGCCCAATAGCTGACCCTGACTGGCCCACATGAGGTCACTGGCAAATTAAAAGTCACTGCAAATATATATCATCATAATAGATGCAACCAATAGAACAACACTACTTTTATTTTGAAGGATCTGCTAAATTAACGTTTTTTCGCCCAAACTTTCCACACTTGTCATAAGGCTTATGCACTGATTGGTTTCAGCCTGTGAAGATGTCAGCTAACGGCAAAAAAAGAAAGATCAGAAAGACAAAGTCAGAAGTAAAGAAAAAAAAAAATGGAACTGAGAAATGCAAACAAAGCTGGATGCTTTTATTGTTTTTCATGTAAAGTTAATGTGGAACTGGTTTTGCACATTTTCAAAAATGTTTTTGTGAATATTTATTCAATAGTTGTATTCTGTGCTCCACATTGTTCATTTACTGTTTTTATAGATGCAAGTGTATTGATCCAGCCCTAAACAACTGTCAAATGTCTCATGTGGTCCCATATGAAAACTAGAAAAGCACTCGGAGAGCACAGACCTCTGCCAAGGCAGATCAGTCATTATATTAAATATTATATGTTTGGTTTGGATATTTTTGACCAAATGGACATTTTATTCCTATATTTGTTTAGCGAGTACTTTTAGTTGTCTCATACATAATAGCTCATTTAGTAGAAAATAAATTAGGAAATTGAGTACACAGGAAATATGGACTGATCAACCAGATGAAAACTACATAAAAACATTAAAATAATACTGCGTTTTTGCTTCGCCTATGTCCTATACTTTTCAGAATCAGTTTGACTCCCCTTGACTCTATACTACATTTTTTACATCTCCTTTGTCGCTATGACAACACTGAGGGACTACTATATCTGTAGTGGAAATATTTTATGGTTGCGAGTAAAACTGAGTTGAGCTGATACCTTCAGTGGAAAAGTGGCATCTGATTAAGAAAAGTCACGCCTCTATAAATGGATTTAAGGCACATTTTTAACGGCTGTATCACAACAAACATTATGGAAAAAACACCTGACAAATCTTTCTCTCTTTTGATAAAAAGTTTCACTTTTTAAAGACACGTTAATTTGGCTCCTGTCTCCTATCTTTAGTGTTAAATGTGTTGAATGAGTATCTGTTGTTCGAGGTGTTTCTGCTCACACTGTAAGCCTGGATGTCAAATATACTTAAAAAAAAAATTAGAATGCGCTTAAAAATATAAGTTAAGATAACTTTCGCTTGTTCCATTGTCAGATTTTTGTGTTTAAATTAAGCAAAAAAAAAAAAAAATCTTGAATTAAGCAAAAAAAATCTGCCAATGGAACAAGCGAAAATTATCTTGGTAAGATTTCTTGAAATAAGATTTTCAAGATGTACTGTCTAAAAATAAGTTCTTATATCTCACTGAAAAGTTACTCTTTAGGTGATTATGTCTTATTTTAATTGTGATGACATTTTGACTAGAAATGAGAAAAATACACTTGGGTAAGATTGAGATTTTTGCAGTGCATTACTAGACAATATTAAGTATAGTCAACTCATTTGTAGATATAGTTGAATGTGTGAATAAATGTAAGTTAAACAGATTTAAATTAATAAGTTTTAGTTATGACCACACCTCTTTTTCTTTTGACCACATAAATTGTCAACTGCCCATGCATGGTCTAGACATGCCAGTCTCAGTGCTTTCAGTCAAAGAATACTGCTATAAGAGTTTCGGTCCTTTTTATACAAGATACAACTCAAAAAAGTTCTAAGCGGCTGTCAGCTATCAATGATTGTTTGTTTTAACCGTGAGAGGAGTGTTTTGTTTTATTGTCCACCAGTTCCATTAACCTGTTCCACGGACATTTTCTCTTAGGTGTCCGCTAGTTGACTTGCTACTTTTCTCAGTGTTGGAGACTCTAAGCCCAGATAAGTTGAGTTTACTTTAAAAAATTGAGAAAAGTGGTTGCCTTAAAAAAATTAAATAATGATTAATTAACTTAAGTTCATTTCACTTAAAATCTTAGTTCAATGTGAGTTAAATGTATATACAATTTCATTAATATTACGTAATATTTTTAAGGCAACCACTTTTCTCAATTTTTTTAAAAAGTAAATTCAACTTATCCGGGCTTACAGTGCATAGTTTTCCTCCATATTATAGTACAACAGGTTGTGTGCACTGAGGAGGACTTGTTCCCTGATATCATCCATGTAAAAGTCTGCGTCAAATTCACTTAACATCACATTCTGTACATAAAAATCAGCCAGTGGTCAAATGTTTGAGGCCTAAACTTAAACTTTGTTAACCTTAAACCCAAATCTGAACCTTCAAACAGCCCTTTGAAGGCGTTAAAATGCAGAGATGTCTCACACAGACAATAATAAAGGTCATTTTCACTGAATAGAGTTAAGCCACTTTCTTTCTGTGATTATGCACTTGTGATTATCTACACACACTCACACACTCACACAGTTCCCTGCAGATGTAGCGACTCGGCCTGGTGATCAAAGCCTCAGATTTGCTCCATTGTGTGGATAAACAGGCAGCTTTTCACCCACAACCAGGACCACACTCATCCAACACAACAACACACACTCCCCACAATAAACACACACACATACACACACACACACACACTTCCACAATCTTCCAAAGCCACCACTTTGGCTAACTCTCAGTAAAATCCACACTTTGTTCCGGTGTTATGGGCCTCCTGAGCTCTGCAGCCCTCACATCATTAGAAATCCATTGTAGGCGGTGGTGGAGTTCACAGTTAAACTAATTGTAGCTAAAAAGCAAAGCTGCCCTGAAGCGTCGCAGCAAAATCGGCCGAAATACGCGGGACAAAGTGAGCCAGAACAGCTGCTGTAATTCATCCGAGGCATGTTAAATGAAAATATGGCCTTGACGTGATGATTCCTGGAGGAAAGTCCGAGTTGAGAGCGACAGCAGTGAGGTGAAGTGTGTTTAATACGACTGTGTGAGGTTTCTGCTTAAAATCTGAACCATCAGTCATCTGTGAAGGTGGTCAAATGGTAAATGGACTGAACTTATATAGTGCATTTTCTACACCTTCATGGTGCCAAAAGCATTTTACAATTCCTCACATTTACCCATACACACACACACACACACACACACACACACACACACACACACACACACACATACACCAGTGGACAGCTGCCCACTGGGAGCCCTACTGTCTTGCACATTGACAGTCAGAGCCAGGATTTGAACCGCCGACCCTTTGGTCATTGGACAACCCACTCTACCAACTGAGCCACAGCCACCCCAATGGCAAATGTGTATATGTATATTTGTCATTTATTTCCATACAAACAAACTAAATATTATTATGACATCCACAGCAAACTGTCTGTGGCAGCATATAAGTTTAAAGACAGGTTAAAGTCTCATTTGGATTAAAAAGTTCACAATGAAAAAAGTGGAAACTTACATCTACTTCGGGGCTGCACAATATTGGAAAAAACTGACATTGTAATTTTTTTAAACCCTGCGATATAAATATTGCGATATGAAAAAATACTCAGGAAGATATAATAGCTGTGTGACGCCAACATAAATGGTCAAACAAATTAGTTGTATTTCCTCTTGTTGTGGCGACAGCTGTAAGGCACTGTCGACACAGAACACGTGTTTCAATATCATCCTTCTTGTAGCCGAAATAATTCCACATAACTGACGTTGCTTTTGTTTTTGGCACCAAGTCTTTGTTTTCGGTGATTTTCTCTTGTTTGTTGCTCATTTTTTCAATGTTGTTACCAGCGATTCATTCCATGTGCAGGGGGCGTGGTCTGTTTCAGCAAACTGATTAAGAATGAATGTGATTGGTGGATGGCTGCGTGCAGTGTGTGTCAGGTACCCAGGTTGAAGTTAGACGAGAGCACATTGAGTTCATTTGCCTCCTACATTGCAGGACCTGCGATGTGACTATTGTGCACACGTACATTGTGATGACGATGCTCAAACGATATGTTGTACAGCTCTAATCTACTTTTAATGCACCAGTTTGTAATCCTTCCCCTTGAAAATAACATGATTAGACAAGAAACAAGTAGGGGTGTGTATCGGCAAGAATCTGGTGATACGATACAAATCACAATACTTGGATCATGACACGATATATCACAATATATCATGATACTGTTAAAAAGGCAATTTTTTGTTTGTTTCTTTTTTTAAAATTATTATTTCTTGGAAGAATTGAATTCCACCAGAAATATGCACAAATACTAAGCACATTTTTATGTGATCACAACAGGATCTAATGCAGTATCACAAAATGTTCCTGTATTAAAACTTAAATGTTGTTTTACAGACATTACAGTTTCAGATCCTGTTCAAATGTTCATATTCTCCTAGTTCAGAACTAACGTCAGAACATTATTTTAGTTTAATCCCAACAAAGGAACTAACATCTGCCTCTCAGACAGTAAAAAGTGCTTTTAGGATGTTTCAAATAACCATTATTTAATAAAACAGTGTTAAATAATAATAAATAAGAGATAAATAATAAACAAAACCAAAAAAACAAATGAACCTTCGCCATATCTGCATTTGAATAAATACCTAAAAATATCGATACAGCACTTTTCAATATCGATCCAGTATTGTGAAATGAAATATCACGATATATTGAAGAACCGATATTTTCTAACACCCCTCGAAACAACCCTATAGAATTCTGTTGTAACTGAACATTTTTTGGTTTTGGTGTAACATCTTCAGTGAATAATGAAGTAGCATTTATGATGTTGATGAAATAGTGAAAAAAACATCATGATATAGGCTAAAATGATTTGTTATCTCACATTATGCAGCTCATATGTGCGTTTATGTTTTCCTACAAACCCGATGAAGGCCTTTGTCATAAAATTGCAATAAGAAGTGAGACAGTGTGACTTCTTGCTGTAGTTTCATATTTTATGTACCGATGATGAGTGTCTGCTGACTGGTTCTTTTAAGGTCTTTGTGTTCAGTTCAGTCTGTGAGCGGCTGCTGCTGCAGGTTCACTTAATGTGTTGAAGTGATTCGGATGCTGAGGATCTGTTTGACTAATGAGAGCATCTGTCCACACACAGTCCCTGAGTGACGTCCCAGGAGGAAGGAAACTCTGTTCTCTCTTCACTCTCATCACAGATTCTGTCATCTCCAATCTGCCTCCTGTCCCATCTCCATGACAACGCATCACATCTTCACTCCGGTGACTGCACGCATCGTTGTTGTCGTCATCGTCGTCATCCCTCTCTGAGACTCTCACCTGCCACTTTTCACAAAGGTCAGAGGTCACACAGCAGACAGGTGTAACAGCAGATGATGGTGTTCAACATGAGGTTTAAGGGCCCATGGGGGTCCTGAAGAGCCATCTAAGAGTCCTTAACATTCCGATCTTCACAGGGGTCCTTCATGGTCCCAAAAGAAAAAGTTTTCAAGACTTTTTTTCCCCCCAGCTGACAGTATTTCCTCTGTTAAATGTTACCCTAAAACTTCAGTATGTTGTCAAATGGCTCTACTTGAAAAAAATTACTAAAATTTGTTCTATATTATGCATATTTTATTGTTTATTTATTCACTTTTTTTGTTTTACTTTGGTTTTCCTTTTCCTTTCCTTCAAAATAAATATTATTTTCAACAATAGCTGTCTGTTTTCTGGAAATCCTTGTCCTTATTACAATCCTTAAAACTCACCTCATTCATACCACCCTCGTCGTTTAAAAGATCAGTGAGAGATACACTTCTGGACCACTGCACCTGTTTTCAGCTTTTCTATTTGTTATATGTCATTGAAATTGGTTCTGCTGTCCATCTTGTTTGTTTGTTTGTTGTATATAATCTGTTTTGTTGTCTGCTGTACATGCAACTTGTGCGGCTACTTATTCTGTTTGTATGCTGCCTCTTGGCCAGGTCGTTATTGTAAGTGAGAATCAGTTCTCAACTAACTAACCTGGTTAAATGAAGGTTAAATAAATAGATACATTCATTGCTTGAACTTAATGATTTTTTCCCACTTTCTCAAAATAAAAAAATATTTTGATCTTTTGCAAAATCTACATTGATGATGTCCTCTTAGGTGCAGTTTATGTCTTGACTTTATTTGTTATGTTTTTGCCTATTTCATCTTTATTTTATTTAAAACCTGTTCTGACTCTTGTGCTTGTATCTGCTCCTCCAGAAGCTGCAGTATTTAGTGCTGTTCTCCTAGAAAAGTGCCGTGACAATAAAAGCTTTTTAAATCTGAGTTTAAAACAGATGGGTGAGGGGTGTCATGTAGTTGGGTTTTTTTTTTTCAGGTTGACATTTCTTATGCTGCTCTAAACTCTCATATCGTTAAACTGAAGCGAAAACCCTTGAAAATGACCAGAGTTGGAGTTATGAGGTTTCTCCACATGACAAACGTTGTTCTCATTATGTCTGACTTCATCTTCTTCTGAGCTCCTGTTGGACGAAGCAGCATAGTGAAGATGACTCACATCAAAGACAGTCAGAGAGATGTTAACGCCTGACTCATCCTCATCACTGTGGATGTGTGTGTGTGTGTGTGTGTGTGTGTGTGTGTGTGTGTGTGTGTGGTGTTCATATCTACTCACACTTAAGCTGGATTTACACTTTACACACCGGGTTAAAGGAAACCCCAGTGGAGGTGACCTGTCCTGTACTGACATGACGGAATTTCCACACAAAACATCATTTTCATGTTCTTAAAGGGATACTTCACACTGCAGTTGTCTGAGGTGGTTATATCTATAGTTGAACGCAACATACAGGGTGGGGAAGCAAAATTTACAATGTTTTGAGGCAGGGATTGAAAGATAGTGTATGACCAATTAGTTTATTGAAAGTCATGAGAATTTATTTGCCACAAGAAAATTTACATAACAGAAAATGTTTTTATTCTGTGTGTCATCCTTCTTTCTCAATAACTGCTTTCACACGCTTCCTGAAACTTGCGCAAGTGTTCCTCAAATATTCGGGTGACAACTTCTCCCATTCTTCTTTAATAGTATCTTTAAGAAAGTCGACATTGCTGTGTGATGTTCTATTGGTAGCATGTTCTAAAACGTCCCAAATAGCAGAATCCAGAGGGTTTAGATCTGGGCTAGAAGGCGGCCATAAACATGATTCCCAAAAATTGCTAAAGTTGGATTTGTTGCTGTTGTCAACAAGTGTTTTGGTGTTCTTGTGTAAGATTTTAACTTCAAATCATATTTTACTGCATTTCTAACGGTCTTGTTGTCTACCTCAAGTTCAATTGCCATTTTTCTCATGGATTTGGTTGGATCCTTTAGGATTTTGGATTTGAGAGCTTTAATAAAAGCTTTGGTACGTTTTTTGTTGCTTCCTCCACTTCCAGACTTTCTTGTAATAGTTTTGCTCATAGTCATTCTCTTCTTTACATTATAAACAGTCTTTATGGACACTCCAACTATTTTTGAAATCTCCTTTGGTGTGACGAGTGCATTCAGCAAATCACACACTCTTTGACGTTTGCTTTCCTGATTACTCATATGGGCAAAAGTTTCTGAAAAGGTATGGATCAGAGTGTTAGGTATGATTATGACATCAATATATGTTTGGTTTCAAAACAATTGACGTAGTGCCTGCTGAGAAAAAACAACTAAATGTTCATTGTAAATTTTGCTTCCCCACCTTGTACAATGTAAATAGTCATGAAAATAAAGAAAAAGCAGGTGGGTCCAAACTTTTGACTGGTAGTGTACATGCATGGTCTACTGCATCCCACAATGCATTATGGTTACTCACTTCTTCTTCTTTTGTAAAGTACCATAAGTAAAACATTATCACCATCTGCTGTAGGAGCTCACTTTTAAAAGACATTAAATATGAATAGACAGCTGAGGAGATGTAGGCAAAAACTATGGAATTATTATGGTGTGATATACGATACTATAAAAATATTTTAGGCCATCTTTAGTTTTGCTGTTTTTGCAGAGTTCAACTGAGCATACATATTTATTATTCGTTCTCTTTAGATACAACAAGAAAATACCAAAAATATGTGTCCAGCCTTAAAAGACACATAAAACTGAACTACACTGGCTCTAAAGGTTAAGAAATGTTCCTCTGTCATGTGACCCCTGACCTCATGACAAGAAGCAGCACAATTAGAAACATCTGACATGTGTTGAATGGAACCTGGTATAAAACATCAGAAAAGTAATGCAGTAAATCTCATATTGTCTGAACAAAAGTGTAAAAGATATATTAAGTGCAAGGAGGTCACGCTAAATGCTAACACTTTGGTTTATAGAAGGTGACTTTTTTCCTTGCATCTTTAGTTGTTGCTGCTGTACAAACTTCACACGTATCCAGATTGGATCTTAATACAGAGACTGAGTAATGCATATGTGCGGTCCTTAGAACTTTACTAAACCAGCAAACCCAACATTGGACTCGGACTTTTGCACAGTACTGTTTTTCAATACAAATAATCAGCTGACAGGTAATTGTTTTCAAGGTGAGAAGCTCCATGGTCACGTGACTGTCTTGTAACTACATTGTACTGCATACATACATTTAGGACAGGATGATAAAATTATCACATATTTTTATATCATGATAATTTTATTTATTGTGATATTGTGCATGGAAAAAATGAAAAAAATCATATGAAATAAATGGTGCTTGTGGCGACTTAAAGCGTCTGTGTTGCCATACGATTAGATATAATATCGGGGAGGATCTGGTTGATTTTCTTTTTTAATGTCCCAGCAGCATTCACAGTACAATTCTATAAATAATCAGCTAGATGACTGCCTTTGATGATGCTAGGTTAAATATACATCTATATCCATTCATTGGGAAGTTAACAGATTCACATGCAACAGCAAAGACAGCAAAGACAGGAGCTGGACTTGTTGAAGAGTCCATTGTGACCTGATGGTCTAGGCAAGGCCCCACCCCTTCCAGGAAGTACTGTGTTCACACTGCAAAAATCCATCTTACCAAGTGTATTTTTCTCATTTCTAGTCAAAATATCTCATCACACTTAAAATAAGACATAATCACCTAAAGAGTAACCTTTCAGTGAGATATAAGAACTTATTTTTAGACAATAGATCTTGAAAATCTTATTTCAAGAAATCTTACCATAATACAGGGTGACCCAAAAAAAACAGGAATTTTTGAAGTGCGTATTGACAGGCATGAGCAAGTGGCAGCACTGCGAGACAGTGACCTTGAGCAAGTAAACACGCCCCCATTTTAGTAACCATTGGCGGCTGTGCGAGAATTGTTCGGTAACCGTGTGATCTCAAGATTCGGTAATGTTCCCTGGCCCCCTAGATCGCCAGATTTGTCCGTTTGTGATTTTTTCGTGTGGGGCTATCTCAAGAGTAAAGTGTACACGACTCGACCAAGAACTCTGGATGAGTTAAAACAGAGAATTCAGGATGAAATTCACAGTATCCCAGCTGAGATGTTGCAGCGGTCAATGAGGAATCGCAACAGCAGATTTCAAGAATGCATTCGTACAGGAGGATGCCATCTACAGGAAGTAATTTTTAAAAAATGGAAATTCCATCATTGTTTCTTAAATGGCATGTTTTAAGGTTTCAATTACTATGAATAAAATATTTTTCTTCCATCACTCTTGGTTTCATTGGATTGTTAAAAAGTTCCCGTTTTTTGTGTCACCCTGTACTTTTCACTTGTTTCATTGGCAGATTTTTTTGCTTAATTCAATTTTTTTTTTTTTTTTTTTCGCTTAATTAAAGCAAAAATATCTGCCAATGGAACAAGTGAAAATTATCTTGGTAAGATTTCTTGAAATAAGATTTTCAAGATCAATTGTCTAAAAATAAGTTCTTATATCTTACTGAAAAGTTACTCTAGGTGATTATGTCTTATTTGAAGTGTGATGAGATATTTTGACTAGAAATTACAAAAATACACTTGGTAAGATTTTGATTTTTGCAGTGTGTCATCAAACTTATATTTTTAAGTGCATTCTAATTAACCATTTGATTATTCTTCCTAAAAATCAAAGAGGTTCAAGCTATTAAATATTTGTTTTTGCCCATTTTGTATACAAAACATCAGTCATAAATACTTAAACCTATACGTACACATTACCAAACCAGTACTGAATGAATGCTCCTAGCTCTAGCTGTGCTGTTATTAGCTCATGTTTCTTATATGTATGGGTGTATAAGTCAGTGGAGTACCTATAGTAGATCGCTGTCAGCATTGACACATGTACCAGCGTGGTGGAAAATTCAACATAATATAAAGAATACAGTTTAAAGTTCACCAGAAACAATGGCTTATCTGAGTGTAGTTTGCATACGTTGTATTGAGGTTCCACAATTTTACAGTCTACGGAGGCTTTTATCTCAGTGTGCAAATCCGACTCACTGTGTCTGAGTTGGGTTGTGAACTGTCAGAATTACCATAAGGCTGTTTCTAAATCATTCACTACCTTCATCTCGACCTACAGTTCATTTTACATCATGGAAAGCACTATACGTAGTCTAGGGATGTAACGGTATAACGATAAACCACGGTAAAATTTCCGGCACTTAGTATTACCGTTTAAATTCTAATTATCCTGATAACCATGTTTGATTACCACACTTCCGGAGAAAACGCCGATGTAAAGATCTGCTTTTATGTCAAATATTTGAGTATAGTTTTAATTTATTACAATTTAAATTTTATATACCTAATACTCGGAACCAATATTCACTTTTAAAGTCTTTGAAAAGGTTCGTTAAGCATCTTTGTGTTATTTATGCAATAAATTATATACATTTTTCAAATTGGATTTTATATATTTTTTGTGTTTTTTGTCCTTTTATGTTGATATAGTAGGTTAAAGTGAAAAAAATAATAGACAGATGATATAAATGAAGTTGTGCTGAAAAAAAAAGATACCAAATATGGGTATAGTAAATATTTGTTTATATAGTATATAAAGGCAAAATCAAAAGTACTGAAAAATGGACAAAACAGGCTCAGACCACTAAGGGTTAATATTTGAGTGTTTCTGCCAACATAAAGTACATTGTGCGTATTATTTTATTTGTTTTTTTTTTGGTGTTTTTTTTTTTTTTTTTTCAAAATACAACTTGGTTAAATTATTTCAGTGTGTCTATAAATACTTTTTGGACATTTTGAGCACCATTTCCACAATACTGCGATAATAATGATAACTGCGATAATTTTTTGTCACAATAACCGTGCTATGAAATTTTCATATGGTTACATCCTTAACGTGGTCTCATCCATAATGCTTTGCTTCCAGTACATTGTCCCAGATTCATGTGAGATCTATGGAAATGATGTACAATTCAATAAATGTCATAGTTTGATGTCTGTTTTTGCTTGAATATGTAATATCGTGTTGTGCCCTGTTGTGATATACATTATTATACTGTCTTTAGGTTTTACTGTTGTGTTGTATATTGTGATGTTTCACAAACATTCATCATTATATTATGTTTGTGAAATGTTCTGCAGTTTGTTAAGTGTTGGTTTAGTCTTTTATGTTGTTTTTGTCTTGTCAAGTAAGAACTCAGACGATGTTCATTTCCTTTTATTTGATGTATTTTTGTTAAAGTATGATGGGATTCACAACATAAACCCAATTTTTACTGATTTTCTCAACAATCAGCATCAGTCTGTCATCATCAGATCCTGTTCTCACATTGTCAGATTGCATTTGATGAAAACAGCAACTGTTATTGAAATACTGAAGTTGTTCTTTCATGGAAAATGCCTCTGGATAAATACAAGAACGGATGCTGGCTCACTGTAATGATGCTGCAATGATGCTCTGGTTTAAAGTAAGTTCCTACATAAAACATAAATCTGTTTCAGAATTATTAGCATAAGGGTCAAATGAGGATGTCTGCAGATTATTAATTAAATGTAAAACCGAAGAGGGAAGAAAAAAAACTAAAAAAAAAAAAAAAAAACAGCAGCTGCAGTGAGTAAAGATGGACAGAGCGAGGGATGGATGGAGACAGAAAACCATGAGGGAGGAGGACAAATGGAGGAGGAGAGGCTCAGTCAGAGTGATAAAGATAACACTGAGACACGACAGAAGAGACAGACAGAGGATGGACTAATGGAGCTCAACTCTCCTCCATAATGAAGCCCGAAAGTTTGAGGAGCATCGCTTAATAAGAAAGTCAAATCCCAGAGAGGAGAAGCAGCAGATCAGAGAAGGTCTGCAACTTTAACCTCAGCTTTAGAAAGAAAGAACACATTACATGGCACGATGTGTCGGCTGGCTCAGAGGGATGAGGAGGAGAGGGAAAACAAAGAGGATGATGAGGAGAGGAGGTGACAGAGTGATGGGAAAAGGAGGATGAGGAAGGAAAAGAAGAGGAAGATGACAGCGAGATAAGGATGTGAAATGAAGCAGAGGAGACAAAGAGAGGAGAGAAGAGGGTAAAGGAGGAGGAAACCAAACACAGAAAATAAGTGAATAAAGGCAGCAAGAGGAGAGAGAGCAAGAAAACTTAAACCACTAAAGAAAGAAGAGAAGTGACTAAATGAAAGCATAGGTGAAGTGATCTTCTGGTCAGATCATCCAGCCTTCACATCCATCATATAAGGCAGGGGTGTCAAACTCGTTTTAGTCCAGGGGCCACATTCAGCTAAATTTGATCTGAAGTGGGCCGAACCAGTAAAATCATAACATAAAAATATACAAATAATGTCAACTCCTAACTTTTCTCTATGTTTTAGAGCAAAAAAGTAAATTTACATCATGAAAAGGTTTACATCTGCAAACTATCCTTTCAAAAGATGTGAATAACATGAACAAACTGAAAAAATAAGTGTAATTTTAACAATATTCTTACAATATTCTGCCTCAGTTTATCATTTACACACGTACATTATAACTTACAGATCACAGTGGATCTACAAACACACAAAACATTGAGTAACAGGCAGAATCTAGTTAAAATTGTACTTACCTCTCATAAGACATTTCAGGTTGCTCATGTTTGTTCAGGTTATTCACATTTGCGAAATTATATTTTATTTTAGTGTAAATACATGAAAATATTTACATTTACAAAGAGAAGAATTTGGAGTTGTCATTATTTATATGTTATTATGATAGTATTTCACTGAATCCCGCCCGCTTGAGATTGAATTGGTCTGAATGTGGAACCTGAACTAAAAGGATTGTTAATATTTTAGTGTAATTTTTGCATTTCACAAATTCATCCCAGGGGCCGGACTGAACCCTTTGGCAGGCCGGATTTGGCCCCTGGGCTGCATGTTTGACACCTGTGATACAAGATATATAAAGATGGGATTTTTAGCCATATTAAGGCTTTTTTAACCCATAAAAACCCAGTGCTACTTTTGTGTCAGTTCCCAAATGAACTTTCCTCTATATCTAACCTTTCTTAAGTGATTTATCACCATATATTATCATAATATTCTCTGTAGTTTGTATTTTATCAGGATAAATCAGGTATTTTCCTGAATTAAATTTACTGATCATAAAGATGTTCATTAAAGCTCAGATTAAAGTTGAGGGTTATTATATCAAAAACAGAGAAAACTCAAGACAAGCTGACTTTTTCAATAAAATATATTATTAATTGAACATAAACTAAGCGTCTCCATCCATGTCATTGATCAAACTCCATGGGTTTTACTAGTGAATCAATGTAGAAGATGACAGTGTTTCCGTTCAGAGCCTCTGAACGTCCAAATGGTCATATCTGATGACCATGAAAAGATGACAAACTGTATTTTACACCTATTATTTACATGTACTGATAGGATTAGTGGGTCAAAAGGTATGAAACAGTTTAGATCAGTAGATGGTTTTGGTCGGTGATGGATGTTTGGGTCTTTATGGGTTAAATAACATTTTAACCATTTTAAACCCTTTTTTTTTTTTTTTTTTTTTTTTAATTAAAATGAAAATATTAGATGAGAGACTGGAGCATGTTTACAGCCTGTTTCTGTTTGTTGTTTGTATGACACTAGCCAAACATGTTAAATTATTACAATTATTACATTTCACTCTTGAGGTAATTTTGCACAGGCACTGTAACAGACAACCGCTGAGGTACTCGTTGCCATGGTAATTAACTTTCACTTCTGCCTGCGTGCACTGTTTAATAGACCTTCTTCACCTCATGGATGTATTATGTTCTGTCATGTTGTCTGTTTGCTCCATCGAGTCATCAGTCCTGAAGTTATTTTTCACCCTGTGAGAAGATGTACGTTTTCTGACAGAACTGGAGATTCTGAGCAGACCTGAAGTGAACATGGGCCAATTTCTGTCATTGTAATAAAAACACAGATTCACACAGAGACAGGCTAAGGTGACAAATTATTGGCTGACTATGAAATGTCAGATTCGTCAGGGGAAATAATATTTAAGTTTACTACAGACCAACATTACTAATGCTAGCAGGTCTTATTTTATGTGGAGCATCACATTCTATACCATTAATGGGAATGAATTTGTCTGTCACATGTTCATATGCTGCATTTTAGAATGTGCTGTTATGTATTATCTCTCTTGTGCCATGTACTGTCTAGGTGTGTTTTAAGCAAGACCAAAACCCTCTACTGATATAAACTGTTTAATACCTGTTGATCCACTAATCATGTCAATACATGTAAATAATTGGTGTAAAATGCAGTTTGTCATCTTTTCATGGTCATCAGATATGACCCATTTGGACGTTCAGATGCTCCGTAGTGAACGTGGAAACACCGTCATCTTCTACAACATTGATTCACCAGTAAAACCTGTGGCGTTGGATCAATGACAGTGGATGGAGACACTTGGTTCAGTTAATGATAGATTTAACTGAAAATGTCACTTTTTCTTCAGTTTTCTATGTTTCTGACATTTGAGCTTTTATGAACATGTACATAACAAGAAAAGCACTCGGAGAGCACAGACCTTCGCCAAGACAGATCTACCCCCCCCCCCAATCACCACCAAAATTTAATCACTTCTTCCTTGTGCCAGTATCAACATTTCCTGAAAATTTCATGAAAATCCATCCATAACTTTTTGAGTTATCTTGCGAACAAACAAACAGACAACCACGCACACATGCAAACACACAAAGCCAAGTAGTCACAGTACCTCCTGGTGGAGGTAATCAGTGAAATAAATATAGGAAAATACATGATTTTCACAAAGAAAAAAACAAACTAGAGAGGATAATATTATAATAAACGGTAATAAATGACTTAACCCATAAAAACCCAGTGTTATTTTTGTAGCAGTTCCTAAATATTAATTAATGTTAATTAGTGTTAATTAATATTAATTAATTAATTATTAATTAATATTATTTTATTTTTCTTAAGTGATTTATCACAATTTATTACGACATAATCCTCTGTATTTTGTGATTTTGCAGTGAACATCATGCATTTTTCTACATTTAAATTACTGATCATGTAGATGTTCATAAAAGCTCAGATTAAAGTTGAAGGTTACTATATCAAAAACAGAAAAACTGAAGAAAAAGTGACTTTTTCAGCAAAATATATCAATAACTGAACATGAACCAAGCATCTCCATCCACTGCAATTTATCAAACTCCATGTGTTTGTCTGGTGAATCAATGTTGTAGAAGATGATGGTGTTTCCACATTCACTACGGAGCCTCTGAACGTCCAAATGGGTCATATCTGATGACCATGAAAAAATGACAAACTGTATTTTACACCAATTAATTACATGTGTTGACAGGTTTAACGGTTCAGAAGTTATTAGACATTTTAGATTAGATGATTTAGATGATGGTTTTTGTTGTCGGTGGCTGTTTGGGTCTTTATGGGTTAAAAAAGGTTAATTCATTTGGAAAATACCACAAAAGTCACACTGGATCTTTATAGGTTAATGTGTGTTCCCTGCCCACAGACCACAGATGTCAATAATCTTATAACTAACCCAACAGATGAAGTCTGTGTTCCCCCTGTTAAATAAAAAATAAACTAAAGTGATGTTTACTCCATTTCCTCAATAGCAGAGAAAATGCGTGTGGGTTAAAGTGGACTACTACTACTACTATACCCAAAATACACTCACAAACCAAGCAACATCAATGCAACAAATACTCCATGATGCAACGGTTGCTGTAAAATACTGTAACTATGCTGGTATTCAGGCTATTTAAAATGCACATTAGAACATGTACAGAAGAAGAAAGAGTGAAGGTGATAAAAAAGGAAGAAACTGAAAGGAAAGAGAAGAGATAAGAGCATGATTAAAGAGGAGGAGAGGAGAAACATCCAAAAAATGGGAGAGGAGGTGAGGAGAAAAGATGAGGAGGAGGTGATAAAGAGAGGGAAGGAGAGGAGGTGAAACACTAAAAGTTGTAAAAGCTCTTCTTATCAGTGAGGAGCGCCGGCAGGCAAACCACACACACACACACACACACACACGCACACACACACACACACACACACACACACCCTGCAGCCTCTTCCTCTATGTGTGTGTGTGTGTGTGTGATGCAAGCCTTTCGGGCTCTGCTGTAATCGAGGCCGGATGGACATCGGGGCTAAAAGTTGCAGCAACCCTTCAGGCTGTGATGTATAAAACACACACACATACACACACTCTTTGTTCTGCTTCATTATATTCTGGATCTTGACGTTACTCTCTTTCCTCAGCTCTTTCTTCATCTTTCACTACACTGTGTGTTGAGTTCGTCTGTATCTGACTGATCCTCGTTCGTCATGTGACCTTTTCAGGAATGGGCTAATATAGACACTTCAGTTCTCTTTGAAGAAAAAGTCATGAGCCCAAAGAGGGGACTTAGTTTGGAAAAAAAAAATGTTGAAATGATTAAATATTACAGTATTTTTTTTCTACTAGTCTTTCTCTTGCACTGGTGTGTTGTATGTTACTGCTGCCAACTGTGAAATTTCCGCATGGTGGGATCAATAAAGTCTTATCTTAAATGTCAAATCCAGTTTAAAGGTTTTGCTCTTAGGTGCAACTTTAAGAAAAAAAAACAAAAAAAAAACACTTGGCTTTAAATTATTCATATAAGATGTACAGATTCATGCAAGATAAAAAAAAAATAATGTAAAAGATTAAACATTATGAAAACATAAAGGAGAAAATGAGATGGAAATATGGTGTAAAAGATGCAACAAGATGAAAACTATGTTAAAAAAAAAACTAAACAAAACATGACAATGGCATAAAGGATACAACAAATTGAAAAGGATGAAAAAGACGCGACAAGATGGAAACGCGATAAAAAGATGGAAATGAGGAAAAAGATGTAACAAGAAAAAAACAACTGTAAACACTCAATAAGGCAAAAGCATTATAAAAAAAAAGCAACAAGATGATAATGACCCTTAAGCCACTAAAAGGAAGAAAGAAAAGAAAAAAATAATACGGTGTAAAACACAAAATGAGATATTAGCGTATGAAGATAGATTGAAATGTATTCAGATGAAGATAAAAATACTCAACAATACAAAGCCCTCATAAAGAACAGAACGTAACAATCAGATGTAACGGGAGGAAAACATTATAAAGGACAAGACGTATCAACACAGAAACACACCTGTATACTCTGATCAGGTCATTTAGTGCTTATTTTATGGGCTTCATTTTATAAATCTGAGAACAGCAAGATTAAAACATTAGAATATTTTAGAAAGTCTCAACTGAGAACCCTAAAGAATTAAATAAAATCTCCACTGTGGTGAAAACAGTTATCAGAATCAAAAAATACATAGCCTGGCCAGACATCCGGTTTTCTCAGTGTATTCACTACTGAGAAAACAATCTGGAACTGGGCCGATCACTGTGAAATATGCATAATCTATTCTATACCGACCGATCACACGTCTGGGAGGCAGGTGTTTTGCAAAGCGACATATGCACCAACTCCTTTTTGTCGCGAGTCACAGTCAGTTCCAAGTCCGCAAATCTCTTTACAGCTGTTGTCGGTTGTTTATTTGATTCAAAATAAGGGTTGAATTACAGATTACACCCTGTATTCTCAAATCTCTCTGATAAAAGCCACAGTAATAACTCACCGAAGTTTCTACTCAATGACTGCCACCGCACGCCATGATGGAAATATACTGAGGTTTGTTGACATTAGGGATCTGCTCGTCACATAGTTACATCGCATCTGTCTTGTATGTGATTGGTACACTCGGCACCTGTTAGTCCCACCCAGATTTCTCATTGAGAACAACGGATGGCTAGTCAGTAGGGGTGTGTATTGGTAAGAATCTGGCGATACTAGGATCACAATACGATATATCACAATATATCACGATATATCACGATATTGTTAAAAAAGCCATTTTTAGTTACTTTTTTTTTTTTTAAGATTATTTCCTGGAAGAATTGAATTACACCAGAAATATACAAATACTAAACACATTTTTATTTGATCAGAACAGGATCTAATGTTATATCACAACATTTTTCTAATTCTCCAAGTTTCCACAGGAACTACCATCTGCCTCTCAGACTGTAAAAAGTGCTTTTAGGATGCTTCAAATAACCATTATTTAATAAAACGGTGTTAAATAATAATAAATAAAATATAAACAAAAAACAAAAACAAAACACAAAAATGAACTTCCACAATATCTGCATTTGAATAAATACCTAAAAATATCGATACAGTACTTTTGAATATCGATACAGTATTGTGAAATGAAATATCGCAATATATTGCAGAGCCGATATTTTCTTACACCCCTACTAGTCAGGCTAAAAAATAAATAGCCTGGCCACAAACTAAAAGCCCCATACTCTAATATTTTGTTGGATCATCTTTAGCTTCTATTACAACATACATTCATCCTGGCATTGTATCAAAACAATTATACAATGCTGTGACATTTATTTTTTTCATTTTTTGTACACATAAAGTTGCTTAACCTAGACCTGAGTAATCTAATCAACCCCAGATCATAACACTGCCCCCACAGGCTTGTACTGTAGGCACTAGGCATGATGGGTAATCACTGACATTAATCTGGATTCATCAGATCACATGACCTTTTTCCTTTGAAACACAGTCCAATCTTTATCTTCTCTACAAACTGATTGTTGTTTAATAAATTATAACTGTCTGTTCTTCCATAAAGGAAAAAAAGAGGGTGGCTGATGGGAAATGTAGTCCTAATTGACCAAACCAAACCAAGTGCGCTCTGGTTTATAGCTCTTATTAAATAAACCCCCCCTCTGCCTGTCTGTCTTTTAATTTACTGTTCCAGTGAGAAAACTCCCAGCATCCTTTGTTTCTCATTAATTCGCTCTCTCTGCTTCTGTCTCCCTTGTGCTAATTACGTCGCCGGAGCCTTTGATCTGTCCGTTAACCCTCCGTTAACGGAACAATTAGTCAGCAGCCATTCAGGTGAGGATTGATCCGAGCCGCCCGGCGCCTACAAGGCTTTTAATGGATTTAATTAAACTGTATATGTGTGTGAGAGTGTGTGCAGTGTTTGTTAACACCCAAAGGGGATCAGAACAAAGTGAAACAGGCCTGAACACAGGGTTGTCAGGGAAACGCAATTAAAATGTGAGCATACATGTGGCACTTTGTTGAAACAGGCACAAACTGAATGAGGCAGAAACATGCAAAATATCTAAAATCACTAAATATCGAGTCAGAAATGGTAGCAACAGAGGACATGGAACAGAAAACAGACGCCAAAGTTAACGCCACAGTAAAGTGGAGGTGAGCGAGTAACTGGAGCAGGCCTCCAACCTGAAACCAACACATACAACTCATTTACATTAGAGATGTGACATTTGATGGATTAGCGCCCCTACTGGTGGCAAGAGGAATAGCACAAAACACCACTGTTGCAGTACAGAAGTCAGCAACTAACAGTGTTACCAGTTAAAAGTCCAAATGTATATATCTGTGGTTGTGTTAAAGTGCTTTACAAAGAAAGTTAGACTGGATTGGATATCTGCTTTATTATAAAGGGCTCTAGAAATAACATTACACATCAAAATGTTCACTCAAAGAACAAGTCCACTTTGTCCTGAAACAAGTTTGGATTTATTTACAATATACTAATCATAGTCCTCAGTCAGAGCCCATCAGGACCATCCTAACTGACAGGGAGCACAGACGACGGTATCCATGGCACAGACAGGAAAGGGGCGTGGTCAACAGCAGCTCATTTCATTTAAAGCAACACATGCTAAAACAGCTCATTTATAAAGTAAAAGGTGATGCAGGCAGGTTTTGTAGATGTATGTTCTGTATTTTATTAATTTTTACTGCAACATGTATTTTACTTTTATACATTAACCTGATCCATTTTCACATGACATATTTTATATTATAATACAGAACAATATTTTTCACAAAACACAGCAAAAACCAAAAACTAATGTTAATGAAGCTTTTTAGAGGCAATATTGAAGTAATGCTAAACATTTTTTAAGCTGTAAAAGGAATTTTACGACTATACAAATATAAATGTCATGAAACACATCAACTGTGCTGATAATGCACATAAAAATGAGCAAATATTTAAAAATCCGCATCAGAATCTAAAATAATGCATTAAAGCCTGATAGTAAAGCAACACAGGCGGCAGAACTGTCAATGAATGTTGTAGGTTTAAGAGACTTCAGGGAATCAGTTCAATGTGAGAAAAGAGTCTTTGATGACAATAAAAAGAGGAGAAAATGTTGTAATTATTGTAACTGTTATTGATGTTTAGGCAGGAGTTTCCCTGTTAAATTTTTGGAATCCTGAGTAAGAACAGGAGTAAAGTTACACTTTACACTCTAATCCATTTTTAAGGCCAGTCAATGGTCTGAAATGTAGAGTTTTAAGGCTGTTGTAAACCCTGTTAAAGGAGAAGAGGATCAGATTAAAATATATTTGACTTTCAGCCGAGCATAGGGACTAATTTGACAACAGCCTGGAAAGCAATTAAGCTACTGCGACTGTGTGTTAAAGAGTGTGTCCATGGTTTAAAGCATCGCAGAGACAATGAGGTGCATTGAGGACATTAAGGCCATGACAAACATGGTGTTTATGCCCTCTGTCATGTCAGTGAAGACACAGACACACAAACCTCCCTCCATCTGAACGTCACCTTCGAGACCCGGGGTCGGTTCCCACCTCAAAAGCCCCGCCCCCCCTCCGCTGTGATTGGCAGGTGGGGTTAAAGGACAGGACTGTTGGGTGAAAACAATGATGGAGGTGGAAAGAGAAGAGGGCAGAACAGGCCAACCAGAGAAGACACACTCTGAATGTTAATGAGGAGAGGAAAAAGAAAAGGCTGTCATCTTCTGCTGCAGACATTTAGCAAGATGTGTGGACTAGAAAACAATAAAATCTGTAGTATTAATGTGCAAAGTCTGGGTGATAGTACAAGCAATACATCATGTATATAAACCGGAGGGCTGCATGATTTCAATTAGTTGATTTGAGTCAGTTTTTGCTCGAAATTGAGCTTTTTTGATTCATCTACCTCCATTCCACCACTAATAAAGCCAAGATTTTTACAAAAACAAATTGAGATTGTCTCTAAAAGTGGAATAATCAGCAGGCACTTTAGGAAATTCATAGCTAATTGTGGCAAATCTGTGAGGAAACTTTTTTCAACTTTATTTAAAAAAAACAACAACAACAAAAAAAACAAAAACAAAGCAACAATAAGACAAAAAACTGAACAACATCTTCAACAGTTTCAACAGTTTTCCCACAATGTCAGCTGTCAGTAAAACTAAGGTTAGGTAACGGTTTATAACCAACACAAAGCAACTAAAACTGACCAAAATTATAAATATGGAGGCATGTCTTGTCCCAGCTCAGTGTCATCTAAACAGAATTACACAGATTCATTATGTTTGCTCACTTTCCACTCATTAATCACTTTTACAGCTCTGGATTGTGATTACTAATCCCACAAACCTGCTGTAAATGCACAGCTGCTGCTCATGTTGACACCAGCTGAACCAGAATTAATCCTGTAAATCTAATCCCACTCATATGAACACAGAAATACAGCATGTTTCCTTGTTTGTCAGTTGACCTGAACAGATTTTATAGCACTCAGACACAGTGGGCTGCATTCATGTCCATCTGCTGACTCTCTGGAGCTCTACAGGGATCCACACTGGGCCCCTGCTGGATTAGATTATGTTTGGATTTAACAGTTTTCATCGGGTTCTGGTCTCATCTGGTGATAACACTATTAAAGTAACAGTTTAATGAAGTGGATGATTGGTCATTAATTACAGACAGCAGACCTTATTCGAATACACCATGGATTAAATGGGGAGTGGATATTTTTTACAATTTGACATTGTTGAGATGCCCTATGTCCATCTGTTTCTCTGTGGTCGAATAAAATCTCAACCAGCAGAATCTGTGTCATCTATGGTTTTGTGTAGTTTGATATTTATCAATACTGATTCTGGTTCTGGTGCTAATTATCTGTTTTACTTAGAGTTACAATTCAGCTTTAAAAAAAAAAAACACTGCCCACTGCAAAGGACATTTTATTCAAAAAAATAAGTAATGTGTCTAACTCTTGCATCTGACTGCTGTAACTGTTGCATCATTTGGTTTCCAATCAAGACAATTATTTGATCTAAAAAAGCCAAAACTTTTGCTTTACTTGGTTTCAGGAGGATATTATTCAAAGACATTTCACTTTTGAGTTGATTTTACCCCCAAATCTACTTCCCTCAACGTATTTAGTTTAATTTTTTATTTTGATTTCTAAATAACTAATGTTTTGGCGTATGTTTAGTATGTGTTATAACTGACTGCTAATGCTTTTATTCCTCTATCATGTCTGTGTGCAGTAAACATGAACCTTTTGCCTCTCTCCGTCTTTGTTTTTTGCTCTTTAAACACCTCCCTCCCGCTCCTCAGCGGCGTGGCGGTTTGCTGAGGCCATCGGCTGCAGAAAGAGATCTCTACCTCGCCGCTGAAGGGGCCAATTAAGCCGACAACGAGGGCTAAAGATCGGGACAATGAGAGCATTCAGAGGCTCTGACAGGCGCCTTCCACTCCGAGTGTCGCAGCTTTTGTCTCTCAGAGGGCAGAGGTGTCACTCGCTGCCTGATCCGTGGGTGTTTTGGGTCCTCAGAGATGAGCGGCAGCAAAGCCTTTGTGTTTGTTTGTGTGTTTGGAGGGTTTGATTGATGGAAATTATGGGAGGCTTCGCAGGAGGCCATGAGTTTGTGTTTCTAGAGGGGGATAAAGCTTCAGAAACATCTACACAAATAAAAATATATCTGATTATACGCATTGAGAAGGTGTTTGCAGACTAACACTTTGTCCGATCGGTGGTTGGTGTCAGGAGCGACAGTTTTAATAATCCTTAAACACTCAGGAGGAGCAGTTTTTTTCAGCTAAGAGACTCATTGAATTGTCTGTAATTAAAGAGCTTCATTTGCACATGAAATGATATAACGTCTTCAGCCTGAACTGATGACGGAGACGTCTGAGCAGCATGTGGGTGGTTTTTTTCTCTGTTCGTGAAATGAAACTCGCAGATGCTAAACATGTCCTCCCGCTTAGATTTAGACTCGAATGCAAAAGATAATTTCACTTGAAAGACTTCCTTCTTTAAATACCTTTAAAGCTATTTTATGCATGTCGTGAAAGAAATGTGTACGGGTTTGAATCAATGCATGTGTGGGTTTGAGTTATGGATATCACTATGCTTGATTTGCCTCTTCTTTTATCACCTTTCTTGTATTGCTTTTATGTATTCAGTGCATTTTGTATGTGAAAATGTTTCTTGTGTGAATGTTGCTGCCATTTTGACCAGGACTCCACAGATGAAGAAGAAGGAGAAGAAGGAGAAGAAGAAGAAGAAGAAGAAGAAGAAGAAGAAGGAGAAGGAGAAGAAGAAGAAGGAAGACAAAGAAAAAGATGAAGAAAGACGAAGAAAAGAAGAAGAAATCTCACATCTCTACATCACATTCCGGGATAACTAAAAGAAAAATGCATGTATACTAATCAGATTATCTGCAATGAACTGGTGACACATCCAGCGTGGACCCCACCTTCACCCACTGGTAACTGGGATAAACTCAGGATGATTAAACGATTCAGAAAATCAGTGAATGAGTGATCAGATTATCAGTAATTCCTGAGACGGATTCTTATGGATTCTAACAGAGGTGTCAAACTCATTTTAGTTCAGGAACACATCCAGCCCTATAGGATCTCCAGCTGGCCAGACCACTAAAATAATAACCGAAAATATGTCAAGTCCAGTTTGTTTTAGAGTGAAAAAAAAAAAAATTGATTAAGAAAAGGTTCACATCTACAAACTATCCTTTAAAAAATGTGAATAACATGAACAGCCTGACATTTCTTAAGAAAATAAGTGAAATTTGAAAAAAAAAAACAATTTTAAAAGATTTGTCATTATTTATAGGTTACTGTGATAGTATTTTACATTTACACATTATCCTTTTACATAAGATATGAGGCATAATATTGTTAAAATATACTTATTTTTCTTAATAAATTTTAGGTTGTTCAAGTTAGTCACATTTTTTAGTTTGTAGATATAAACATTTTTCATTTACACATTTGACTTTTTTCACTCTAAAACAGGGGTGTCAAACTTATTCTAGTTTAGGGGCCACATGCAGCCTAACATGATCTGACGTGGGCCGGACCAGTAAAATAATATAAATAATAGGATAAGACCTTATAAATAATGTCAACTCCAAAGTTTTCTCCATGTTTTTGAGTGAAAAAAGTAACATTCCGTGATGAAAATGTTTACATGTACAAACTGTAATTGAACATAAAATGAACAAATATGAACAACCTGAAAATTCTTCTGAAAAATAAGTGCAATTTTTAGTATTACACCTTAGTTTATCATTTATACATATGCATCACAATTTACAGATTACAGTGGAACTAAAAATGCACACAACATTTAATAACAGGCAGAGTATTGGTAAAATTCCACATACTTCTCATAAGACACTTCAGGTTGTTCATATTTGTTCAGGTTATTGACATTTTTTGTAAAAGGCTAGTCTGTAAACATAAACATTTTGGTGTAATTTTACCTTTTTTTAAAACTAAAACAAAGTTGTCAGCAGTTTTCATTATTTATAGGTTATTATGATAGTATTTTACTGGTCTGATCCCCTTTAGATTGAATTGACCTAAAATGATTTTAACATCCTTGATTGGTAATATGTTCAGTGTAATTTTTGCATTTCACAAATTCATCCCACGGGCCGGATTGGACTGTTTGGCGGGCCGGATTTGGCCCCCAGGCCGCATGTTTGACACCTGTGCTCTAAAAAATAGAGAAAAGTTTGGAGTTGTCATTAGTTCAATTATTTTACTGGACCGGTTCACTTGAGATCAGAATGAACTAAATGTGGCCCCTGAACTAGAATGAGTTTGAAACCCCTGCCCTAGACCATTTTCCACCATACGTAGTCTAAAAGATGTCTAGACAATGTCAGAGCTTCATTTTCTTTAGGTATAGACATAAAAAGTACTTGCTTGCAGTTAGAGAAAAGGGTTGACATAAGAAAAAGACACAACATACCAAAATATGCATTATGTAACAGGAAGACAAACCCTGTAAGTCTGTTTTCAGCTTTTATCTGCTCCGAACTATCACAATTTTCTCTGTATTATAAAATCCATTAGTGGTCGACCTCTCTTCCTGGTCTTTAACCCTGGTTCCTGTTCGGAAACAACGACCGACTGACATGTTTGACCGAGGACAGAGACAGACAGAGTGAAGGCAGATGGAAGATGGAAGAAGGACGCAGGGAGGATGGAGGAAGGAGGGAAGACGAGTAGTGGAAGGGAACCAGGACTAGTGGCCTTCTAATGAAGTGTGACAACGTTATCAGTGACAGGACTAATTATTTCCTTCGCTTCGTTAGGACGTAGCGCTAATCCTGTTAGCATGGAGGGGGAAGAGGAGGAAGAGGGGGAAGAAATGATGATAAAAGAGGAAACTAAGTTATTGATGGATGTCAAGTGAGACACAGGAGTGTAATGCAGGACAAACGTGAAGGACAATGGAGAGATCCTGCAGCTGAACGAGACCAAGAAGAGTGTTTTATATGGATGAAACCACAGTAGTCATCGGTGAAGAACAGGCACCGAGAGAGGAACCCAGGGCCCAGACACCAGACTAAACCTAGGTTTCAGTGTCTAGAATAGGGTTTGGAAGGAGAGAGCTGAGAGGGGGGCGCTGAGGCACAAATGGGGGGTGTTACTGATACGAAGAGACTTTAAATTATCCAAGCACCTTATGTAGTTGGACTACACCTACTTTTCGAACCACCGTAGATCACTTCAATAACTGTTACACTTACATCACCAGTTCACTTTAGATCACGGCTACTCTTTATTTTTCACTGTTTCACTTTATATCACTGCCCTGAAATGTGTAAATACAACCAAAAGTCTTTATTTACAGCATTGTACAAGAAGCTCTTTTAGAGGTGGTTCTTTAGTTATTTAGCAAGTGTCTTTTAGAGTACATATATACTAACCTTAATGTCAACCTGGCTAATAACCCACTGTTGTGTTGTGTTTTTGGTCTGTCTGTTTTTTGTCTTCTTGTGCTGTATGTAAAGCTGCTGAATACTTGAATTTCCCTCGGGATTAATAAAGTATCTATCTATCTGTCTATCTATCTATCTATCTATCTGTCTGTCTGTCTGTCTATCTATTTGTCAGTGTTATTCATCAAAATGTATAAATATCCATTATCAGTAGAAACTACTATCAGCATACCTCAGTGGCGAATGTATGTCTTCTGCACCTACCAACCCATCCACCCCGGTCTTCTGCGTTGTCCGTCATGTTACTTACTTATTGCATTCCCCCCCCTCCCCCCCAGTGGGCATTTGTTCAAAAAAGGTTGAGAACCACTGGTCTAGAGTACATCTTCATGTCCATCTCAGATCTACAGGGGTTGGACAAAATAATGGAAACACCTTCACCTCAAGATGATAATGCCCCAATCCATACAGCTAGAATTGTTAAAGAATGGCATGAGGAACATTCTAATGAAGTTGAGCATCTCGTATGGCCGGCACAGTCCCCAGACCTCAACATTATTGAGCATTTATGGTCAGTTTTAGAGATTCAAGTAAGACGTCGATTTCCACCGCCATCGTCTCTAAAAGAGTTGGAGGGTATTCTAACTGAAGAATGGCTTAAAATTCCTTTGGAAACAATTCACAAGTTGTATGAATCAATACCTCGGAGAATTGAGGCTGTAATTGCCGCAAAAGGCGGACCTACACCATATTAAATTATATTTTGTTGATTTTTTAAGGTGTTTCCATTATTTTGCCCAACCCCTGTATACTGAGATACTGACAAACACCAGTAGGAAGGAATACTGCAGTACTGTCTTGTCTGTGCTAAAAGCTGAATGATTAAGCCATAAATGTAATCATGATAAACATCTTCACATCAGTCTGTATTGATGAAACCTCTTAAAATCAGCAGGGTTTGAACAAGCAAAGCAAACAGAACCCTCAGAAATGACAAGTGCAACAGCATCACCGATTAAGCTTCCGGTATCTGGGTGAGCATATTATGTACACTTTGCATTTCATGTTATAAAAGGTCATATTATTTTTCACATTTTTATTAGGTTAGAATTCAAAAGTTGTTCTCTTTTGCATGATTTTTACAGTTCTGACCCAGCTACTAAGATCAGCATATTGTAAACAATGAAAAATTAGTCTGAAGTGAATAAAAAATGTGCACATTTGACCTAGTACAAAAAATACAAATGCATATTAACCAGTGTTGCTGTTAATCACTAACATATGCAAAGCTGCAAAAATAAAAACAAAAAGTAATAAAATTTTATGTGGTATATTTAAAAAAAGTTTTTGTGTGTTTTGCATAAAAAATATAGTTTATTTACTTTTTAAAAATATGGCATTTAAAGGGTTAAAAATATACCAATTATTGAGTATTTGGTATTTTTGCTTAAAGCTCAAGTTGATGAAATAATTTTTTTTTTAAAAAGTTAAAAACAAACTGCTTGAAAAAAATGTGGACATTACTACAGCATTGCACAGATTACATGCTTTCAGTGATTAGGAAGGGCTTCTCTGGGCAGGATATCAGAGTTAACCAAACAGAAATAAACAAAAAACTGGGAAAGAACTGTCACAAAAGATAAATAATACATGCAAATATAGACTCATAGTAAAAATTATCTCAGAAAATACTGAAAAAGAATATAAAACTAAAATCAGTAAGGTCAATATCCAGTCCCACTGAAAGTATGATAAGAGTTAGAAAAAAAAGGGCATAACATCATAAAAATATCACTGTGAATGTCATATCATTATTTTTTTAGTTCATAGGCAGAAACTAAATGGTTATTTGTGGGTTCAAATTAGTAAACAAGATGAAAATGAGGTAAAATAGTTTAAAGTAAAACTAAAAGTCTGGCTGCATTCTTCATGCATTTGGACTCTGGCTTTGGTTTGATTTTTCTTTTTTATTCTAATAAGATCAGACCTTGAAACTTCTGCACTTCAATAATATTCTTTCGTATTAAATAATAGATTGCAAACGGACTTTGGTCTGAAAGAAAAGCAACAGAATGGTTATTTTTCATCACTTTTTTAGATACTTTGTAATTAACTGATAATGAAAGTAGGGAGCAAAGTGTTTTCTACCAAATTAAAGCATCAATTGATCATGAATAGTACCAGAAGGTTTTACCCTTGTAGGTTTTTCTGCAGGTATATTGTGGTTTAATTGGCTGAGCTAAAACAAATATATTCATTTATTCAAGAAGACAAACTCAAGACAATAAATATCTACATTTATATTTACAGATTATGCACAGATACTCAGGACAAACATTATAACAGAGTATTGTGAGTGTATGTGAAAATGTACAGATATTTCCATTTTTCTGTAATTGGGAGACTTTTATTGTAAAAATAATGAATAATCCCGTCTGTTTTCACGCTTCCCTCTTTGACCTCATGTAATCAACATGATTCGGACACACACTGTTTAATGTGTGTGTGGAAAGCATCGCAGCAGCGGCAGCTCTGCACAGCGACACTCGGCTAACATCCAATTTGTCTCCATAAAGCTCAAAGATCAGAAGGAGACGGAGCGGAGACTAAAAAGAGAAACATGAAAAATAAAAATGCAGATTTGGCACTAATCAGGAGGACAGGAAGCGATGCCGTGGCACAGCTAACGACTTCCTGCTTCCTTAATTGGAAAATAAACGACTGGAGGTCGAAGAGACGCCGTTCGCCGAGCATCAAAAGACACCAAAGCTCCGTCGTGTCGTCTTAATATTTTCCTTCTTTTACAAACTTTTTCATCCACTTCTTGTTTTTGCCCTGGATCGGTTCATTTTGATCTTCCTTTTCTTCTGTGCGTCTCTTTATTTGTTTCTCTCTATCATATCTCATCCTCGTTGTTTAAACACTTCCTGTGATTCGCCTTTTTCCTCAGTTGATTATCAGTCCATCAATCAGATATTATTCTTTTAACATGTACAGATCAAATGCAGCTCCAAGAAAGGAAACTTAAAAGAGTTGGAATTAAAAATTTGATTTAAAACAACATTTTGATTAATAAAATGTAAAACAATGAAAATACAGTAAAAATGCAAGTAAAATAGAAATCGGAGAGTCTTTTAAAACATAAATGAAGTGATCACATACGATGCACTGATCCATTTAACTAAAATAGAAGTTTTTCCTTTTTTCTTGGTGAAATCAACACCTGCTTATTGTGCTCATTTTATTTGTTCATTATTTCTTGCATCTTTTCCACAAGTTTCAACACAAGTCTTTTATACTGTTACCATCTCTTTATTTATTTCAGCTTATGTTTGTTAGATTTTCTATGTGTATATTTTCTATTATTCTTTTCTTGTTGCTGCTTCATTTTTTAAAATAGTTTTATTTGTTTTATCAACAGACAATACAACACAGAAACTAGGGGTCACTGGTTGAACACAAAATATTTAAATGAAAGACAGTAGTAATTATGCTTTGTTTTGTTTATAGTCCAGGCATTTTCTCCAGCGCTTTATGAAGATATGATCCTTGATCTGTAGATAATAAGTCAATCTTTCCATAGAGTAGATTTCCTCTATTATAGCAGCCACTTTGCAGCTTCATTTTTAAACTACAAATAACTTCACATCCCTACTCAAAACTCACCCGTTCAAACTTGCATTTTCTTGAGCCCCTTTGTTCTTTTGTTTGTTTTGTTTGTGAAGCGTCTTTGAGTGTCCTAAAAAAGCGCTATATAAGTGTGACGTATTATTATTTCTTTTATTTAACTGTTTGGTTTCATCAACTTTTAGTCAAAAATAAATAAATAAATAAAATTTGTCTTTAAACAGAAAAGACATGTTGAATTGACTAATTAACTGATTACATGATAATAATTTCACTTTTTCGTTGAGATTTTACTTTAAATTACAGAAAGAAAGGAGGGAAAAAGTGGACGAAAAAATACTTTCAAAACACACTTAAAAAAAAAAACAAAAAGCGAGAAAGAACAAGCAAAAAAGAAAAACGCTGAAGAGGCTGAAATCACAAATTTTTAAGATTTTGGCCCCAAAACATACTTAATTAACTTACAGATGAGTCCCTGATCTGCAGGTTTGTTTCATTTGACTGATTAACTGTTGATTAATTAACTGTGATGGTGGTGTTTAATAAAGCACATATTCCAGGTTTACACGCTGACGGATCCTGCAGTTAAAGCGCTAGGATTCTGAGCAAACGTTGCTGTTTTCCAGTCTGTTTACTGAGAGACTGACTAATCAGAGCTGATGTGTGAGAGTGTGTTTCACAGATCAGCCGTCTGTGTGTGTGTGTGTGTGAGTGTGTGTGTGTGTAGCAGTGTGGTCTCTGTGTGTGTTTGCATGTGTGTGTCTGTATGTGTGTGTCCGGCAGTGCCTCCTTATCTCTCCCAGTCGCAGGCTGTGGAGCCCTGCGGAACATTCCACCAGCTCTGAACACACCGCCAGCTGGCACACACAACGCACACAGACACACACAACGCACACAGACACACAGTAGCCTCACACAACCCTGCTTTTGGCCCTCACACATCTGAGGATCCACCCGAGGCATCCGGCAGGAGAGAGGAAGAGAATGAGGGCAGAGAAGAAGACGACAACGATGGAGAAGATGAGGAAGAAGAAGATGGAGGACGAGAAGCAGAGGAGGCATCCCAACCCCAACGGACGACAGAAGTAAACATAATAAGAATTTTTGTGCACAGACCTAAAAGAGAGTCTTGCTCCTTCCACTATGACCCATGGGACTTAACCTCAGAATAAAACATCAACAGCAGTCAATGCAGGACAGTTTTGTTAATTCAGTTCTGCATGTATTCACCATCGTTTTTATTATAGGGATGATCACTGAATCCTGGTGCTACTTCAGCCCCGAGGCCTAATAATTAACGACCAGAGTATCAGTTAGCTCAGACATGAGCAGAAATCAGACTGACAGGGACAGGGAAAGTGGACGCTGGACATGTTTTTTTTCATATTTCAGCTGAAACATGAACGATCTGTCACAAAACCTAGAGGAAGTCCATCAACAGTTGGATGTTTAACTCATAGTTCATCTGATCTGGTAATGTTAACCCTTTCATTGCATAGGCCACTCCAGTGGACTGTTCTTCTACAGCTGTTCTCTTGGGTTTTGATGTTTTAGTTTCATATCAGCCAACACAGGGAATACTTACGCGCCATCCCATACACTGATATTCAGACCATTACTGTAACTTTGCTGTTCTTAATAAACCTGATCTGCACTAACATGTTTAAGTGTAAATCAATTGTTATTTGTTAGACAAGAAGGTTTTTTTGGCATATTATCTCCATGAAGTGAGTAATTACTAGCATTAGAATATGTTAAAATGTGAGAAGACATCAGATTAGCAGCATTAAAAATGTTTTTATTTCATTGTTTTCATATCACTTTCTGATATTGGGTTTTAAACACGTTTCCTTGCTTCAAAAATTAAATGCATGGATATTTTTGTAACTCCATAGGAAAAAAAAACTCAATCGCATTGTTTTTTTCATGCCTAAGGAGGAATAAAAACACTGAAGAAAACAATCTTGACTAAGGTTCTCACAATTCATGCATGAAAGGGTTAAGTACTGCTAATGCTAATGCTAATGCTAGCAGCCTGGAGCCCAAATACAAACACGAGTTAATGATGAAAAGTGACCAGTAGCAAATGATTATGTTCTTTCATAAATACACTGTTGCCCATAAAGTCGGAATAAAATATTTCTTCAGGTTTCGTTGAATTTCTTTGAATTTCCTTTGAGCTTTTATGAACATCTACATCACAGGTGTCAAACATGTGGCCCGGGGGCCAAATCCAGCCCACCAAAGGGTCCAGTCTGGCCCCTGGGATGAATTTGTGAAATGCAAAAATTACACTGAAGACATTAATCATTTATCATTTTAGTTCAGGTTCCACAAACAGACCAATTTAATCTCAAGTGGGTCAGATCAGTCAAATAGTATCATAATAACCTATAAATACTCACAACTCCAAATTTTTCCCTTTGTAAATGTAAACATTTCCATGTCATTTTACTGTATTTACACTAAAACAAACTAACATTTCACAAAAACACGCATAACCTCAACAAATATAAACATTTTGAAATGTCTGAAGTTTAATTTTAACAATATTCTGCCTGTTGTTAAATATTTTGTGTGTTTGTTGATCCACTGTGATCTGTATGTTGTAATTTACATGTTTAAATGATAAACTGAGACAGAATATTGTTAAAATTGCACTTAGTTTTCTTAAGAAATTTCAGTTTGCTCATGTTATTCACATTGTTTTAAAGGAAAGTTGGCAGACGTAAACATTTTTGTCGCATAATTTGACTTTTTTTGCTCTAAAACACAGAGGAAAGTTTGTAGCTGACACTATTTATATATTATTATGTTGTTATTTCACTGGTCCAGCCCACTGCAGATCAAATTTGGCTGAATGTGGCCCCTGAACTAAAATGAGTTTGACACCCCTGATCTACATGATTAGTAAATTAAATTAAACTAAGTGGCTGATTTTCACTTAGAAATGTTAAATGCAAAGCATAATATTATACTGTTGTCCATATAATTAGAATAAAATAGTTTTACCTCTTTTCATGAAATGACTGTGACAGTGTCATTTATTGTTAATTGTAAGTGGGACTGTATGTAATCAATGCACCTGTTTAAGGGTGATTACTGATGTGTAGAAACAGGAATAAGTGTATAATGTGAAATGGTTTTAGCGTCGTCTGATCTGTCATAGATTCGGAGCAGGAAGTTTAGAGATCTGGAATCTGCAGGAAAACCACCAACTAACCACTGACAGTCCTGCAGCCAGTTTTATACATGTAAATAAGTAATGGAAGTGAATGGACTATCTTCTTCTGCAGTAAATAATTATATGTACTTGTGATACCATCTATGATAGTGACTAGTTCAAAAGTAAAGTCCTAATAAAGAACATTAGTTATATATTAACTATATAAGTCTGAGCTACAAATGAGAAAAACCCTGAAAAGAACTGACAAGAAAACCATTGAAGTGCCAGGATTGATAATCAGTATTGATAACAGTAGTAGTATTGGTTAAATTTTAGCATAACCATCCCTGGTCTTGAGGACCCGCCCCCTCAAATGTACCCCACAGTACTGAACTTCAGAAAAAAAAAATGACAGTCAATGATAAGAGACACATAATTTTTCAATCCTGATTGAATTGAGCCTCTATTTGTTGTTTGTTTTTGTAAAAGATAATTTTACAAGTCCAGGAAGTTTGCGGTAAAGACATGGAATAATGATTAGTTCTGTGTTAAAGAGCTGAGTGAACTGCATCTGGTCCAAGGTTCTAACAGTTTTGGATTTTTCATTATAGTTTAGTTTCATTTAGTTTTGATTTTTTTTCCTCTAATTCAATTAGTTTTAATTCGTTTTTAGAGCAGGTTTGCTAGTTTTTATTAGTTTTCATTATTTTCTAAATGCTTAGTTTTAGTTTAGTTTTAGTTTTTTCATATCTTTTATCTTCGCCGTCATATTCAAATAAATCCCAGACAGGACTCTGCTGCTTTCTCCCAACTTTAGTCTCCATATTTCCAGGTAGAGTGGGGACCAGAAGACGACTGTAAATCACAAGTGATGGATCGTTAAATATCATATGATGCCGCCAGTTAAAATTGCTTGAGGGAAATAAATCGATTTCATATCAATCCGACGTTGACAAAGACGAAAACGAAGGGAATTTTATCCATAATTTCTATATGTTTTAGTTAGTTTTGTAAACACACAATACACTTTCAGTTAGTTATCTTTTTTTTTTCTTTTAATTATAGTTTTTATTTATTTCAGTTAACAAAAATATTTTTACAATTCTAGTTTTTATCATTTTGTTAGTTTTCGTTAACGATAATAACCTTGATCTAGTCTGACATGATACACGTCACCAAAACCACAATGAATATTATAAAAGAGGTGACAGTCACTACATGTCTGGTCAGGCTGAAGCACAGACACCTTCTGCAACTATTCAAATTCCAATTCTCAACTCACAGTCTTATGGAAAAACCACCCAGCACAGACACACCTGACTCAGCGTGACATCTCACCCAGTCTGAAACAGCCTTCATCAACTAAAGCTGAACACACAGCCTCAGTCTGACCTCCATGGCCTCCTGCAGACCTCCTCCTCCTCCTATTTCTTTGGTTAGTCTCCCTTCCATTCTTTGTTCCCCTTCATCTCTCTGTGATCTTTCTAATATGGTCTGATTTTTTACTCCATACTCCACCTTCCCCTCCTCCTTTTCTTCATCTTTTCTTCTCTACCACACTCTTTTTTTCTACTCTGTCATCTTATTTCCTTTGTTATTACCTCCACATTTTGATTCTTTTTTTAATCTTGTCATGACCTCCTCCTCCTCATCCCCTCCTTCTCTCTGTCCTTTTCTTTCTGTATTTTCTTCCTCTTCTTTTTCCTCTTCATCAAACACTCCTTTCCTTCCTCCTCCTCACCACCACATATTGCTTCTTTCTTCTCTTAACAACAAACAAAGTCTGTTTCAGATTCACCTCCCACTGCCTCTCCTCCTCTTACCACACACGCTCACACTTCTAATGTCTGGAGGTCGCAGTAGCCGAGGTCAAAGGTCACAACTCAAAGGAGCGTAAGGTAGCTTTGATCAAACTAGAATAAGATGCCGATCGTTGGTTTTTCTTCTTCATCCATCTCTCTCTTGTCTTCTGCTTCACATCCCCCAAGAAGTAAAAGCTTTAAAGCAAGGGTGTTCAACATGCGGCCTGTGGGCCAAAACCGGCCCGGCAAAGGGTCCAATCTGGCCCAATTTGATCTCAAAATGGATTAGACGAGTAAAATAATTCCATTATAACCTGTAAAGGATGACAACTCAAAATTTTTCTCATTTGTTTTTTTTTTTTTTTTACTGTGAAAAAAAGTAAAATAACATGATGAAAATATTTACATTTGGATGATTTGCTCTTTGGTTATATTTACTGATTGGACACAAATAAGGACACTAAATGTTCGTTTGGAATGTTGAGTATAGCTGCTCGGAAAGCTATTACAAAAAAATTGTTAAATATATTAATTAATTATTTAATTAATTAATTGATTAATTAATTAATTTATATATATATACACACATATATATATATATATATATATATATATATCTCTTCACACTTTAATTGCCCTGGGTATATTTATGTATACATTTATAATATTTTTTTTTATATCTTCCTCTGCACCAATTTATCCTGTGTATGATTGTGCAATGACAATAACCACATCTATCTATCTATCTATCTATCTATCTATCTATCTATCTATCTATCTATCTATCTATCTATCTATCTATCTATCTATCTATCCATCCATCCATCCATCCATCCATCCATCCATCCATCCATCCATCCATCCATCCATCCATCCATCCATCCATCCATCCATCCATCCATGCATCCATGCATCCATCCAAATGTAAATGCCCCTGAAGACTGGCATCATAATTGTTAACTCGGTTTTTGTGATGGAGCGAATCGCATTTTACAACAGACTCCAAAATGATAGATTTGGTGAAATACGGGAGAAATGGAGGACACGTATCTTATTAAGATGACCATATTTTCTGTAAATCTTATTCTTTTTTTTTTTTTTTTAATTTATAAATTCTCTTTTCTTCATGAAACTTTATTTCCCTGTATATTGTTATTGTATTTTTTTTTTTATTGTGTACACCCCTCTTTAAATGTTCTCGTTATTTTACTTTTTTTCTGTATAAAACCTTCTTGAAAAATTAAATTATAAAAAAAGAAAATATTTACGTTTACAAACTATCCTTCCATAAAAAATGAACCATAAACAACCTGAAATTTCTTAAGAAAAACAAGTGGAATTTCACCAATATTCTGTCTGTTACTAAGTGTTTTGTGTCTTTGTAGATCCACTGTGATCTGTAAGTTGTAATGCACGTGTGTAAATGACAAAACTGAGGTGTAATATTGTTAAAATTGCACTTTCATTTTTTTGCACAACAGATAATGGATGTTTGTTGATCCACTGTGATCTGTGCATTGTAATTTACATGTTTAAATGATAATTACTTTATTAATTTATTTATTATTATGACATTATTTTAAAAGGATAGTTGGCAGATGCAAACATTTTCGTAGAATAATTTTACTTTTTTCGCTCTAAAACACAGAGGAAAGTTTGGAGTTGACATTAGTTATATATTATTATGTTATTATTTCACTGGTCTGGCCCGCTTGAGGTCAAATTGGGCTGTATGTGGCCCCTGAACTAAAATGAGTTTGACACCCCTGATTTAAATGATGAGTCCTGCGTTTTTCTCAACTTGTTACTTTTTTCTGTCAATAAGACTAAAGCAGCATCAAACTGAAATCAGGAATACTTCTACTGATACGGTTCTCACTGGTCTGTTTCTTCAAATTTTAAGGAAACCGAGACCTTAATCAGCAGTATCAAGCTCATATTTGTGCAGGACTTGACCTCATGACCTTTCAGTTCCAGGACATTGTGTCTCAGCGAGTGTCATCTTAAACCCGTCCCTACATGTCCACACGGCTCCTGTCAGACCCATACACCAGTCCGATCCATCACGGCGCTCGGTCTGTCATCAGATCTTAGGCTCCTGTCACCTACTCCGCTATTCAAAAAGTCACTTCTGAGCAGTGTTTTGTGGGAAATGGAGTCTGGGCCGGGGGCGTGTTGACAGAGCGGTGTCACGCTGATGCTGCTGGAGCGAGACGTTTACTGCAGCTGACACACAGGAATGCACTGACCTGGTTTACACCGGGTTTAAGAGGTAACACTGAACCACCAGACCAGATATCATCTCCAAATGTCCATTATCGGTCTTCTTGATTAACAAAAATTTAAACCGGTCCTGAGAAATGCATATCGTCTGACTCCTAATTCGTAGTATTTATGTTTAGGGTCTAGTTTTCTTAATGAAACTAAAACATTAAAAAAAAAACACTGGTATTTCAGCTGTGAAGCCCGGACCGACTTGGCGTCAGTCATCAGCGGTGTTTCTGTCCAGCAATTCATTTGTAAGACGAACTCCGCTTCTTCACGTCTCATTAAACAAAGAGAAGCTGGTTCAGAGTTTCCAGCGTCTGTGGTGATGATGGAGACGCCTGCTGTTTGTTTTAGAGTCTGAAACTCATCAACACACCTGCACAAAGGGTGACTACAAACCCAGAAATGCACTTTATCATTAACAGACTTCGCTAGAGGAGACATTTCTATCAGCGTAAGAGTCTACTACTGAGTATTTATTCAATATCTGGTTAAACAGCAGAGACTGACTCAAAATTAATGCTCAGTTTATTTGACTTTCGTTGTTTCTCAATGCAGAAAAACTGTAGAGAACTGAAGTGAAACTACAATGCCCAGGTTCTGTTTCAGGAGTCAAAAAAAAAACAGCACAAAATGCAGCTCTGGAGCATTATTCTGTAAATGTACACTGCAAAAATCTAAATCTTACCAAGTGTATTTTTCTCATTTCTAGTCAAAATATCTCATCACACTTAAAATAAGACATGATCCCCTAAAGAGTAACTTTTTAGTGAGATATAAGAACTTATTTTTAGACAATAGATCTTGAAAATCTTATTTCAAGAAATCTTGCCAAGATAATTTTCACTTGTTCCGTTGGTAGATTTTGCTTTTGCTTGAATTAAGCAAAAAAAAATCTTGAATTAAGCAAAAAAAAAAAAAAAATCTGCCAGTGGAACAAGTGAAATTTATCTTGGTAAGATTTCTTAAAAAAAGATTTTCAGTTGTCTAAAAATAAGTTCTTATATCTCACTGAAAAGTTACTCTTTAGGTGTTTATGTCTTACTTTAAGTGTGATGAGATATTTTTACTAGAAATGAAAAAAATACACTTGGTAGGATTTGGATTTTTGCAGTGTACTTAGCCTCAACAAAGGGGAAAAGATGTCCACTCCAAAATGAAGCCAGTGTATAAGCTGTAATACCACTGATGGCCACTAGATGCTGCTCCCAAAAGCCTTGTTTTCTGTGAACTTCAACTGAACTTCTCGCTCATTTTTTTCCAGGAGTAGGCCTAATTCTGGTGTTGGCTTTATTTAGGTCTTCTAATAAATGATCCGATCCATCTTTAACTACTTCTTCTGTTAATTAGATCTCAAGGCGAATAGAAACTTTGATGTCTGCTGAGTCAGCCTCTGATTGACAGATCACTTGCCTGCTGCGTTGAACTTCGGGGGTCTCTGTTTACTCGATAAAACATGTTTTTTTTCCTGACAGATGGCTTGACTGTCCTGGCTTTAAAACACTAGTTCACACGCCAAAAGCAGATGTCACAGTTCCTCTGGTCATTAATTATATAGAGTCTATGAGTTTCAATACATTCAACACTGAAATGAATCAGTAGACGTCAAAAAGATCAGCAAAATAAATGTGTCAGAGTACAAATCCCAGGGTTCATTTCAGCATCAAACATCCATCGCTGAGCTTTATGTCATTGTTTACACAACTATGCTGGTTATAGCTAAAACAGAATTATCATAATGCAAATATTTGGTATAATCATGATTATTTTACATACAGTTCTTCATGACCTGCAGAAAAACAGCAGCTTATCCTTATTTTCTCATTTTTTCTCATTGTTTGACAGGGTTTTTTTAATCATCCTGTTTTATTCCCTTCTGTTATGGGTTTGCTGTTGAGTGATTTATTTTGTTGGTCCAATATTTCATTAACGGTCTTGCAGGCTCTGTATATTTGAGTCATGTTCAATTTTAATCAATAATAGAGAAACAAAAATATAATTTCTATGCCCATGAATGGCACTTCTACTACTTTGTGCACAATTAAACCATTATTAACTTCACTGTAATATTGATAGTAGCAAGTATTCTCATGACAATTTATAGTCAAGACATTTATTTGGGAGTTTGAGGCAGTTTGAGGCTGAAAAAGTTTACATTTGGATGTGTTGCTGGTTGGTTGGTTGGTTGGTTGGTTGGTTGGTTGGTTGGTTGGTTGGTTGGTCAGTTGGTTGGTTAGTTGGTTATATTTACTCATTGGACACAAATAAGGACACTAAATGTTTGTTTGGAATATTGAGTATAGCTGCTCGGAAATCTATTACTAAAAAATGATGAAATGTAAATGCCCCAACCCGGAAGACTGGCATCAAATTGTTTACTCAGTTTTTGTGATGGAGCGAATCACATTTTACAACAGACTCCAAAATGATAGATTTGATCAAATATGGGAGAAATGGAGGACATGTATCTTATTAAGATGACCAGATTTTGTGTAAATCTTTTTCCCTTTAATTAATTTATTCTCTTTTCTTTATGACACTTTATTTCCCTGTATATTGTTGATATGATGGTGACATAAAGTTAACAGTATAGACTATAATGTTGAGAGTCGCAATTACAATTTATAGTCTACACTTTTATTCGGGAGTTTGAGGGGTCCTCTCCCAATAACCGCTGAGGCTCATGGGTATTATAGTATCTAGAGTCAAAAATATTCCAATACTTGATTCCTATGATTGTTCATAGTTTTTCTCAGGCCTTGAATTCTTTTAATTTCGTTGTACTTGTATGACAATAAAGGCATTCTATTCTATTCTATTCTATTTTTTTGTTCAGAACTTTCAGAAAGGGACTATGGACCTGAAAATGGAAAGGAAACACTATCTGGAGTGAGTAAACAAAGGTCTCAAATTCTATTAACGAGCTGCAGCACAACTATTACATTCTGAATATGAATAACGGTTAAAAAAATAATAAATCATCAGTGAGTGTTGATTAAATCCATACTCTCAGTATACACTAGGGGTTAAGGTTTGTTTCTAGTTCTGCAGTGTCTTCAAACGGAAAGTCTCGCAACTATTAACCAGAGTAATGTTAGTTTAGCACTAAAAATAAAAGCAAGATTTCACAGTAAAGAGCGACTGTTGTAAAACTGTATTGTCATGTTTTCAGTGTTGGAGAAGGTTCAAAAATTGCAATATTTTGAGGATTTGTTCATATTTCTCCTCTAAGTGAGACAACTGGGTATGTATGTGAAAGACAAAACAAGTTTATATCAATAATGTCAAAAACAGTATGTCTTTGTCTATAAAGTAATAAACATAATAACATGTAATCAAAAAATCATTTATTTGTCTTCCAGCGAGAAAATGAATAGGATTCAGTTTTTTTTTCATTAAATATATCTTGTTTAAAGTACGTAATGCACATTTTTATAGAACTGGTTTGTTTTAGTCTACATTAAATCTTCCCTGAGGCATATCATTGCACATTTATCTAAATACATATCAGAACAAATGTAGAGTTTATGTAATAACTACAAACTAAAACCTAAACAAATGTCCAGAATGTGGAAATGTAAAATGTATTTACAATGTTAAAACTGCAGAAATAACTAAAAAAACAAGGATTCCATCTGAAAAACCAAATGACAAATGCTAAAGCAAAACCCTCTAAACTTTTACATCGATTAAATGTTCAATACAGTGCACACTATAATCAATAAAAACACATAGAAGCATGAAAAGCCACAAAGATCCCTCATTGTGTGTCTGTGACCGATTAACCATCTCAACCCTGAAGGCTAAAAACCCAACAAGGAAAAGCAAAATGGCTGCCACATATCTTCAGTAAAACACTCTAGCCTGGAAGCCTCTTTGAAATCCTCCTCCTCCTCCTCTTCGTCCTCCGATTCCCTGAACATCACCCAGAAAAACCAATACGCTCCAGAGGGGAAAAACCTCATCTTCTTCAGTCTATTTAAGAAAAACTCTTCTTCTGTGTCTCTGTTGGGTCACAACAATGCATTTATATTTGACAAGCGGCATCAATAAGTCAGGAGGAGCGGAGATAGTAATGTCCTCACACCTTCAGAACAGCAGCATCAAGAAAACACTCAGAGAGACTGTTACCGATGCTACAGGGACATAAATCACTGGTGAGGACTCGGCTCCTTCAGGGGACGAACTACAGGTTCACATAATGTATGTGATGAATGGAAGTCAATGCAACGTCGCCTAAAGTGGTTGAAACTGTGCATATGAATAATACTTTATTCATTTGTCTCAGAAATGACACAGAGCAGCAAAAAAAAAAAAAGATATTACTAACTTTGAATGAAAGCTTAAAAATAACACTAATTCCCATACTGCATTGTGTTATTGTCGATTGTAAAGATGGATTTGATTGTTGTACTATTGAACTTGTGCATTTTTTTTTTAAAATACTACCAATCTTTGTTTTTAAAGTGTCTATATGCAGCACTTCTACCTGTAAACCTAAAATTGTCACTATTGTGTTTAGAATAAAGACCTCTGAAGATGCCAATGTATTGGACTGTACAGATATAAAGGGAGCTTATTCATAGTGACGGTCCACCAGATTTATGTGACCACTAGAGGAAGTGGTGAGTCACTTCGCCAGTCTCCCATGGTGAAGAAAACTAACACTGCAGGGCCTTTGACCAAAGCATCAGAAAGTGACCAGCAAAAAACAATTTTTGCTTAGTGAAATTGGTATATCATGCAAAACTGCGATGGAAAGACCTTCTTCCACAACTAGAGTCATGTGGATTAAAAAAAAAAAAAAAGGATGTTGATGGATGTTACAACAAGCAAAGAAGAAGAGTTTTAAAAGAAACATGGCGCGGTATGTGTGGACACACCAGGAAACAAATAATTTTTTAAATTTATTATGGCATGGAGGAGTAACATATAATAATAATGAATATATCTGTAAATCAACGTGATATTTATGTTCCTCGCCATGTTTATGGAATGACTTCTTACGTCATCTCGCAATATTAAACAAATCATCGCATTTGTGATTTAATGGAAAAACATACATAACACACTTCTGTTTTTTTTTTACATTTAATAAATATCTGTAAAGTTTTGCGCAGATCTCAAATGGAAAAGCCACTAAGGAGTTTTATACTTTATTCAGTGAGTGATACAGTCTGGATACATAGTGTTGATCCATCAGTGGTTTTGGTAGTCCGAACTAACTGTGCTCTGGTAAGGATTTATTTATTTATATATGTATTACTTTTACTCAGATGAAACACTCCACTCCACATTTGTTAAGTGGTGATGTTGGCTAGTTAACTGCCAAAATACTGCTATTAAATTCACCTTTAACTTCCTAAGACCCAGGAAATGTCAGCAAAGTACAAGTTTTTTTTGTTTTTTATTAAATAAGTGCCTATATTGGAAACATCATGATGCAACAGTTTTTTCAGATGCAGTTTTTAAATCTTTTATGGAATGTCCTTTGTGGTGGACAGTTTTCTTTTCTTTTTTTTTGTATAAAGTTGTGAAACTCTTGTCCACAAATGTGGACAGAAAACCCATAGCTGGGTCTTAGGAGGTTAAGGAATTGCATAAAAAAACTTGGTTAACCTCTAGTTGAACCCTTACTTAAATGTAAATTGTTCTGTCTATAAAATGGTAGAAAACAGGAAAAAAAAGATACAGTCTTGTGGAACATTTCATTAAAAGACATTGCCTGAGCTGAAAAACAGGAAAACTTTCAATGACAGTTAATTTAAGTGCACATGTTTGGTTGAAATATAACTGATATAGTCTGGTTTACATTCAGAATATCTGCAGTGAAAACTGGAAGTAAATGTCTAATTAAGAGTCTTATGGTGGTTCACACAACATAAACACAATGTGAACACACACATATACAAAGAACGAGGTGTTTGCAAGCGGAGGTGGTGGGCTGGTGACACAAACACACACTTCTGAGCCCCAGGGCGTTGGAGAGCGAGTGGCGGTCGTCCTGTCAGAGCTGATTTAAGGCCACGGCGTCGCAAACACAAACCTGCTTCATATTGGATTAACAGCACTGCTCTGAAGAGGTGTGTGTGTGTGTGTGTGTGTGTGTGTGTGTGTGTATGTTTGTGTATATCTGTACCTTTTTCTTCATCTTTTTAGAAACTCTGTAACTTCTGAATAAAGTTCAGTCATGTGTCGTTGCTGTGATGTGTGTAGGGCTGTTTGTTTTATGTGGTTATATGTGTGGTATGCCCATGTAGGAGTGATTACATAAAAGGCAAAAATTAAGGTTTCAGACATTCAGTCTTGGAAAAAATTATTAGACCACCCCTTGTTTTCTTCAATTTCTTGTTCATTTTAATGCCTGGTACAAGTGAAGGTCCATTTGTTTGGACAAATATAATGATAACACCAAAAATAGCTCATAGCAGTTTAATTTCACAGCTGATACTTATCCATTTTCCATGTTTTCTTGATAATAACCAGAATCACTTCAGTTCTTACATCAATAGCTATGGCATTGTACTGACTAAAACAGTGCTTTAGGCATTCCATGTTTTCTTTTCTGTCTGTTTTAGTCACATGATACACACATGAGTTAATACTTGATTGCATAACCATTGTTTTTGATGACTTTTGATGGTCTAATATTTTTTTCCACAACTGTAATTGAATACATCCTGATGATCCTAGTTTTGCTGCTCACTGATAAATTATAGAAACTATTTTAATCATTGATAATCAGCAAATTTTTCTAACATGGCAAATTTGCTGATTACAGCTGCTGTAATGTCATTATTTCCCCAGTACAGACTGGAAGAACTATGTAGGTTTAATACACTTCCATAATGTGCTTCTGTTATCCCTGATAGAGTCACTTTTTAATTAGGAATCAGCTCTGATTGGATGGGACTGTTTAGTGCTGTGGCTCCGTGACTGTTCGGCCAATTAATCTCTAATAATAGGACACTTAATTAACTATCAGTATTGACAGAACTTTACAATGATAGTAGCATCTTAAGTGAAATGACTGATTTTGAAGGAAAACAATCATTCCCACAGACTTTTTTACAGTTAGTTCGATGTTGAGTTCTTGAAGTTCAGTACTAGTTCTTCTATTTCTAATTCAAGACCATTACATACGGAAATAACAATATAAAAACAAACTGACTCCAGTTCTAGGGCTCTCTCCTCTTTCTGCTCCTCTCTATTTCCGTACAGTTCTCTCTAAGAAACTAAACTCTGTGCAAAGTTCACACAAACCTCCATCATATCCCCTCTAATAGAGTTCATAACACACAGTAAAAATCAGGATGCTTGTTGCCTCTAGAATATTCCCATAGAGTTTTGTGAAGGTGCAGGTGTATTTATATGTTTGTAGAAAAAATGCTTTAATAAAATTAGCATAAAACACTTAGTACATATTAAACTATAATGTTTTGTGTTCTTTTTTTTTCTCCAAATTTGATGAAAGAAGTCATATGGCTGAGAAACAGATAAACGTGCATTTATGTCTGTCTATATTTAACATTATTTGACATTATTCTGTGCATTTTTTTAAACATGTTTAATGTCATTCAAACAGGACACAGCGCTCAGTGGCATATTGATCCACAGTTGTTGTTCTGGTGCGTATCTAGTGGCAGCCGGATAGTGCATGTGTGCATATGAATCTTTGTGTATTTTACATGAATTAACAGCGTGTGTGTGTGTGTGTGTGTGTGTCCATGTGGAGAGGGAGGCATATGGGTCAGGTATCATGGGACCGTTGTGTGACAGCTGGCAGCATGTGTGTGAGTCACATGGACCGGTCAGACTGAACATCTGAGGCACATCAGGCCTCCTGCTGCGACCACCACCACGGAAACACACACACTACATGATGTGTGTTCCCTCAGACACTCAAGTGACCCGGCGTTTTTAGGTTTCGGTCACAAACTCTACAAAATGAACAGCTGTGAGAAGATATCTGCCTCTGTGATGCAGTAGCCAGTCAAAGGTGAAGGAAAAGAACTACAACTCCCAGGGTGCATTTCATCAGGAGCCGTCCAATCACAGAGCTCCAGCAGCTAATCTGAGCTCCTGCAAAGCCGTTGCATTATATTTTGGGTTTGGTAGCATATTTCTCCAATTGTATAGATTTCACTATTCACATAAACTGATTAAAAGCAGAAATCATCCACAACATTGAAAAAAAATTGAGAATTTTTTTGGGCTGTATTGCAGAGCTTTACCTAGAATGTAAAAAATACAAACTAACAGTTGATGAAAAGTACAAAGTGGCCAAGTACATAACCCTGATGAATGCCACAGGCCGAAACATGTTGGCCTATATTTAGAGAGAAATAAAGCTCTTCTATATGACAACTGCTGCTGGAGTTCATGACCTGTATCCAGTTTTTCTCCATCTCCAGGCTCTTTGGAAGAGCCTTCTGTTTAGATTCAGATCACATGATAAAGGTGTAAATGAAGCATTGTGGTGCTACAGAGATCCTAGACCTTACATCATCTTCTTTCTATATTTTCTTCCCCAAGTAAATTTAGTTTAACCCATGAAGACCCAGTGCTACTTTTGTGACAGTTCCCATATGATTTTTTTTTCACTAAATGTACCCCTTTTGAAGTAATTTATCACCATTTATTGTAATAACATCCTCTGTTTTGCACTGTTTCAGTGAAAATCATGTATTTTCCTATATTTAATTTACTGATCATGCAAGTATTCATAAAAGCTCAGATTAAAGTTGAGGGTTATCATATCAAAAACAGAGGAAACTCAAGAAAAAATGGACTTTTTCAACAAAATCTATCATTAACTGAACAAAAAACAAGTGTGTCCATCCACTGTCATTGATCCAACTCCGTGGGTTTTACTGGTGAATTAATGTTGTAGAAGATGATGGTGTTTCCATGGTAACTGCAGAGCCTCTGAACGTCCAAATGGGTCAAATCTGATGACCATGAAAAGATGACAAACTGCATTTTACACCAATTATTTACATATTGATAGGATTAATGGATCAACAGGTATTAAAGAGTTTAGATCGGTAGAAGACTTTAGACGCCAGTGCACTGCAAAAATTTAAATCTTGCCAAGTTTGTTATTTATTTTTCTCCCAAACATTTTTTATTGTTGCTGTGATTGTTATTGTTATTTGTTTGTCATTTATTTTTCAATATTGGGTGGAGAGAGAGCCAGGGCACACTGTGTGTCGTTGCCATGGTAATTGTACCCTGAACGCACATGAGAAAAAAACTTGAAATTTGAAGTGTATTTTTCTCATTTCTAGTCAAAATATCTCATCACACATACAATAAGACCTAATCACCTAAAGAGTAATTTTTCAGTGAGATATAAGAACTTATTTTTAGACAATGGATCTTGAAAATCTTATTTCAAGAAATCTTACCAAGATAATTTTCACTTGTTCCATTGGCAATTTTTTTTTTGCTTGAATTAAGCAAAAAAAATCTTGAATTCAGCAAATCTTGAATTAAGCAAAAAAAAAATAAATCTTGAATTAAGCAAAGAAATCTTGAATTAAGCAAAAAAAAATCTTTGATTAAGTAAAAAAAAAAGTCGTGAATTCAGCAAAAAAAATCTTGAATTAAGCAAAAAAAATCTTTGATTAAGCAAAAAAATATTGAATTTTTGCAAAAAAAAAAATCTTGAATTAAGCAAAAAAAATTCTTTGATCAAGCAAAAAAATATTGAATTCGGCAAAAAAAAAAATATTGAATTAAGCAAAAAAAATTCTTTGATCAAGCAAAAAAATATTGAATTCAGCAAAAAAAAAAAAATCTTAAATTAAGCAAAAAAAAAATCCGCCAGTGGAACAAGTAAAAATTATCTTGGTAAGGTTTCCTGAAATAAGACCTTCAAGATCTATTGTCTAAAAATAAGTTCTTACAGCTCACTGAAAAGTTACTCTTTAGGTGATTATGTCTTATTTTAAGTATGATGAGATATTTTGACTAGAAACGAGAAAAATACACTTGGTAAGATTTGGATTTTTGCCGTGTGGAGGTTTGGGTCTTTATGGGTTAAAAAAAAGTCTTTCCAACTTGTCCTGCAATCGTCACCACTGTTAAAATGACCACAAAAGGCTTTTATTTTTTTTACATATACTTCAGCTGTGAATCAAACCAGTCATCGGAACATAAACAGAACTGATCGGTACATGATCTCCAAAAGTATAAAAACACCTCCCCAACTGGCTCAAATCATGTCCTTAAACACGAGTTTTCCATTAGAAAGAACAGTCCTGATTCTCCCAAACAAAAACATGTCCTCCTGAAGATGCAGTGGATCAGCGGGTGTGTGCTGAAGAAGAGGAAGTGCTTTCATAATGGCTTCATCTACACACACACACACACACACACACTTACACACACACAGAAACGTTACTTATTGCTGCTTATCACCTCTTGCTAAGCCGTGGGGAGAAGATATTGGGGACATTCAACACTTTGAGGAGGCAGTTTCCACTTTCCAGCAGTAAAAGCAGGATTTTGTGTGCGTCTAAGCAAGTATTGCGGTGAACTTCCTGTCACCCCCCCTCTGCAGCTCCTGCTTTCTTTACATCTAATTCCTCCCTGCTGATGATTTAGAGCAGGGTCTGAACACCGCACTCTCTCCTTTATTACGCTCAGAATAGAAGTGTTTAGCTTAACAGGTTCATGGATTTACAGCAGTCGCAGCTTTATTACATGTTTATTTTAGACATTTAACACACTGTTTACTACAGCGTTAGATATTTCACTGTCACTGGTGGCAATGTTCTATATTTAAGAACGTAAATCAATGTATATTTGCAGATTGTGCCGGTGTGCAATGTGGAAAATTGAAAAAACCTAATTAATTTTGTAAAGCGCTTTAATTAATTAACCACCAAAATCCACTGAAATCCAAATATGACTGAATACATTCAATTAATACTGTGAAAACCATATGTTTATTTATTGATCCATTGATTCCACGGAGGATGTCCTGGTTCTGTTTATGTCAATGATTACTATGATAAATGTCAAAGCGTTATGTATTAACAGTTGGAAGTCTGATTCTTTTGGCCCTGAGTGAAAGTTGAAGAAACCTGAGGCTAATTCTCAAAAGAAAAAAAGATTAAAATGCAGTAAAAAAAATGCAAAAAGACAAAAAAAAGATTGTAAAGATGAAAAAAAAAGAAAAGACGCAGATGATGAAACAATATAGAAACTATGTAAAAGATGCAACCAGAGACAAAAACATCATATAAAAAAGAAAACAAGGGAAAAAACGAGGCAAGATAAAGAAACACTATATAAGATGAAAAGTTGTTTATGTGACAATGTCAAGAAAACAAAACCTAAAGAGAAAAATGTGTAAGACATATAATCACAATATGTCATGCTAACAGTAATTATTGTTGCACAGTTCTATATGAAGGTATCTATTCTCAGAGATGTATTTTATTTTCTAATTAAAATGTCACATATTTTCAGGAGACCTTTTCTTAGTTTTAAAAGTCTCTTCTTTACTTTTATGACAGTACGCTGATTATCTTCTTATTTTTAGTCTTTATCTGATCTGATCTCAGACCATTATAAGCAACTTCAGTTCATTATTCAACACCTTTGACTCACACTGTCACTGTGGAAAGAGTGGCAGATTAATCTTAAAATATCGTCTTATTATAAAGTATATTTGCGTTTTATAAATTCCTGGTTTACAGGTGAAGCTCTTTCACCATTTGGGTGAAATTGTGTGGAAGTGTTTGTTTGTTTGTTTGTTTTTGTATCTTTAACGAACCATAAATTATCGAGTAGATCAACACAATCAGGGCCACTTTAGGTAAAAGTCAGTTTTTAGGATTTAAGTCATAAATCCAAGAAAAAAAAGTATGCTCTGAGAATGTAATGGTAAATGTATGCAGCAGAGCTTATTCACCTACAGATACCCTGTTACAACTTTAACCTCCTCTAGATAGTCGCATTTAACCGTCTTCTTGGACGATCAGGAAGTTTATGCAAAATATTTATTACCCTTAATAATACAATATAGTACATGAAAACATGAAACATACCATCCTCCTTTATTCCAGCAATGTATGACTACAATCTCAGAGAAAGTTAATTTTTCAAATAAATTAGAACGATATTTCTCAGAAATGTACCACTTTATTCTCAGACATCTTATTTGTTCTTAGAAATGTTCAATTTTCATCTAAAAAATGATGTGCTATGAATAATAATAATAATAATAATAATAATAATAATAATAATAATAATAATAATAATAATAATAATGGATTAGATTTCTATAGCGCTGTTCAAGGCACCCAAAGTGCTTTACATCAATTATTATTATTATTATTATTATTATTATTATTATTATTATTATTATTATTATTATTTTATTAGTATTATTATTTTATTAGTATTATTATTATTATTATTATTATTAGTAGTAGTAGTAGTAGTAGTGGTATTATTATCATTATTATTATTATTCCTTCCTCTCCTTTTTTACGTGATGAATTAAAACCTAAATTACTAATGACTCCATTGCACCACATTAATTCACATTTAAAATCTCTCCGTTTTGCTATTGATGAAATGCCCAGCGCTTTTACATCTTACTATCATAATTATATTCAGTCTTTTCTGAACTGCACTGTCCTGTACAGATGTTTATGTGTAAAAGTGCATTTGTCTGCTCTGCTCCTTATACATGGAATATGTTGCTAAAAGACTGGAAACTCCTTAAATGCTTTTAAATCCAAACTCAAAGTGCTACAAACTAACTCTTTCTATCTTGCACTTGTTTTTCATAGTTGGACTTGTCCTGTACATTTTTATATGCTGTAACTGTATGTTGTATTTCATGCTGCCTCTTGGCCAGGATTCCCTTAAAAAGAGGTTCTTAATCTCAATGGGATTTTTTTTTCCTGGTTAAATTAAAAAATAAAAATGTGTAAACTGTATCTCCTCTTAGTGCTTCTCTCTTCTCCTCAGTTTTTCTTGAACCCTGCCTGAAGTTTCCCTCTCGCCCTCGGATATGGTGACGGTTTTGGTGAGGAGGGGTATCTCCCTCCTGACTCCTGGGCCTGATCCCCCTGAGGAGAACTTCAGAGCAGATAAGCTCCAGAGAAGTGAGCGCTTTTAATCAGAACACTGACCTTGACTCAAACTGAAGGAAGCCAGAGCCGAGAGCGTCACTGGTCCGTTCACCCAGAGGAGAGGGCGTCTCCTGGGGGTGAGAGGACGGAGACCTGAGGGAGAGGACACTGGAGACAAAGGGAGGAGGAGGAGGAGGAGTGTCATGGAGATTGACGGACAGGCAGCGACTCTGGAGATGTCACGGTTTTTAACGTGATTCTCCACGCTGTAGAGATAAGTGAAGGTCATCCACCGCTGTTAGAGTCATTTAACTGCAGCCTGCTCTTCCTCTTTATTCTTTTGGAAACTTTCTCATTTCACCTTGGAAAGAATGATGGAAACACCCCGGGCACCTCTTCTCTTTTTCACCCAGTTTTCAGAGGTTTTCACCCAGTTCTTCACATTAAATATCCAGGCAGGTACAAAAGGCCTCAGATCTGATCTTCTCCACCCTTTTTTTAGTGCCATGTCGCATCATACCTTCATAAAACTGTGTAAATGATCCCATACACATGACGAATGTCTGTGTCAAAGAGTATAACACAGGAGAAAAAGGAAAAATATGGAATATAGTGAATGCAGGTTCTCCTAAATCATTTGTATGTGGTATTGTAAACAAAACTGTGTGAGTGGTTCTCACACATGGTCCACTGGTTATTTTACTTTTTTACAGTCGGGAACAAAATGCAGCAGTCACTGTGTTCTTTACGCCATGAGTAAATATGACCCGACCAAGAAGTTAAGATGAAAAAGCACAGAAATAGTGTTTTAGGAATAATTTAATATGACAAATTATCTGGCTTTAAATTGTTATTGTGACAGAGCCCTAGCTCTAATTCCATCCATCCATCCATCCATCCATCCATCCATCTGTACACCCACCCGACTATCCATCCATCCATCCGTCATTCCATACATCATTCCATCCATCCATCCGACTATCCATCCATCCATCCATCCATCCATACATACATACATACATACATCATTCCATATATCCATCCAACTATCCGTCTGTCCATCCATTCATCTGTACATTCATCCAACTATCCATCCATCATTCCATACGTCAATATGTACATCCATCCGACTATCTGTCCATCCATCCATCCATCCACCTATCCATCCATCCATCCATCCATAGCTGTAAGAGAACAGCGACAGTGTGAATGCAGACAATTAGCGATAACACGTCACCACACATGAACAGACATTGATGTCAAACAGGCCTGAGGGGGTGGGTGTGTGTGTTTATGTGTTGGGGGGGTGGGGTGGAGAACATGCAGAAAACAGATGTGTGACATCTCACACGTTCATGTAAACACAAACGTACACACAGCTGAGGTCATTGTTTATTTACACATGTTGGTTGATTGGATGTGGGCGTCGGTTTTCTTTTCTGAAATAAACATGGCGGTTGTTGTTTGGTTAGTGAAGAAGAAGTAAAGTCTGCATCCCCTCGGTTCATCCCTCAGCAGAGAGCGATGGAGGCGGAGGACCAAGTCACTTTGTATTATCAGAGCATGTGCGTTCAGGACAGCGAGAAGAACAGCTCGACTAAAGCAGACAGAAAAGACGTCTCTGTTCGCTTCTGTTATATAATCCATGTTCACACACTGGAGCTTCACCCCAACAAGTCCTGTCATTATTCATGAGAGCTAAAGTCTCCTTTTCTTACAAGTAAAACCCTTTCATCCACTTTGACAATTACATAAAAGCTACTGCACTGGTCCAAATATAAATGTAAAACGATATAAATCTAAATATAAAACCACTTTTTTAATCAGACATCATCTGCTCCGTGAGGACTACGAAGAACTCAACACTAATTGGCTTCTCTGCAGCATTTGTTAACACAAGCTGAAATATTGTGGAAAAGTATTTGCAGCATCCAAAAACTAAAGTGTATGCTGGCGTTTTTTTTTCTTAATATTACTTCAAGTGCAATATTTCAGTTTAGTTAAGTTTTTTCTACTCTCACCACATCTTTTAAAGTCTTTTGAAATATTATGTACAAAGTCAGACAAGTTTCTTTTAGGCATATTAACTTTTTTTCATCTAGTGAAGAAGCCACATTTAATTGGCTGATGGTGTAAACCTGTGCATTGAATGAGCAAAATTACTATGATCTCAATGGTGATATGTGTTAACTTTCTTTAGTTAATGTCATAAGAACAACTAACAGGTTGAAAAACATGCTATGATGTCATCTAATCTTTTCAGTTAATTTTAATTGCATAAAAACATTATGAGCAAAAGTTAAGGGTTAAGGGTTGATGATATCCTAAACCCCACAGGTAAATTAGGGAAACACTGAGCCTGTTTACATGCACACTGAAACTCTGATCATTATCCAATTTCTGGAGTTATCAGATTAGGAGAAATAGGATGAACACACCAGGATTGCTCCCAGATATTCCAATGTCTTCATGCATGTATACCCGTTAATCTGATTTATTTCATTCTTTTACATCTGCACCTGTGTAAAAAAAAAAAAAAAAAAGTTTGTAGAAAACAGAAATGATGCAGTTAAACGTGAGCGGAAGACAGTAATAGGAAGTCTGAGTCAACTGTCACTACATACTCTGAAAGAAAACTGATAATGGACTGAAGCCAAGGTTTTTCAATTGCTGTATTTCTAAAGTGCAAGTAAATGCATCAGATCTGATTAATACAATTATCTGACAACTCCCAGTTATTGGATTTTTATGGTCATATAAACAGGCTCAACATTACAGTTCCATTTATTTTGTCAAGCAATTACTTATCACTGTAAATTGCATTTAACCCATAAAGACCCAGTGCTACTTTTGTGTCAGTTCCCAAATGATTTTTTCTCTATAAGCTATCTAACCTTTCATAAGTGATTCATCACCATTTACTAAAATATTATCCACTGCATTCTACAATTTTCACCAGGTATCATGTATTTTCCTGTATTTAATTAAGATGTTCGGGAAAACTCGGAGTAAATCCAAAGGTTATCGTATCTCAACAGAGAAAACTGAAGAAAAAATTACTTTCACTAAAATCTATCATTAACTGAACATAAAACAAGTGACTCCACCCAACTACTTTTGTGGCAGTTCTCAAATGAATTTTTTCTCTATTTTTTAACCTTTCTTAAGTGATTGGACACTGTTTATTATATATTATCCTCTGTATTTTGCATTTTCAAGTGAAAATGAGGTATTTCCCTATATTTATTTCACTGATCATGTAGATGTCCATAAAAGCTCAGATTAAAGTTATTATATTATATATTATATCAAAAACAGAGAAAATTGAAGAAAAAGCGACATTTTCATTAAAAGATATCATTAAATAAACATAAACCCAGTGTGTCCATCCACTGTCATTTATCAAACATGGGCTTTACTGGTGAATCAATGTTGTAGAAGATGACTGTGTTTCCATGGTAACTATGGAGCCTCTGAACGTCCAAATGGGTCAAATCTGATGACCATGAAAAGATGACAAATTGTATTTTCCACCAATTATTTACATGTATTGACAGGATTATTGCATGAACAGGTATTAAATATTTTAGATCCGTAAATGATTTTAGTTGTCAATGGATGTTTGGGTCTTTATGGGTTAAGAAGTGGGTGTAGCTACAGTTTATCACCTGTTGGCTGTGGGGCTCCTGTTTTTTTGGGTTTTTTTTTTTTTAAATTTTTTTGTCTATGTTGTTTTTCTGTATGTGGAAGTGACTATTTCTGGAGCTGCAGGAGTATCTTATCCCTCAATTCATTCATCTTGACTGCACATGCCATTTTCCGACAATGAAAGATTCAATACGTTAGTAACATTACAGCTAATATATCTGGATTAGGGATAAATACACAAAGATCATGTGGCTCAGAGATAAAAAATACATAAGAATGTGGTTCAGCTCAGCACATACTCAGTAAAAATAATGATCTAATGCTGTTTTTACCCACAATGTCCATGTAGTTTGACATTTGTTACAGCTGGAAGCTTCACTGTAGGCCTAGGGTCAGGTCAAAGGTCACTAACAGAGCTGAAGGATGGAAAAGGGGAGTGAGAGGAAAGTTAAAAACAGCTGGAAAGTGTGTGTGGTCGTCAGTTTAACAAATACACTGATGATCTGCTGTGATACTGAGTAGAGCAAAGTGGAGATCAAGCCTCTGAGTGTGTGTGTGTGTGTCCTCTGATGTCTGCTCCAGACTCTCATTAATTAACCCAGATGAAGGCTTCGAGATCTGATATCTGGCGCATCTATGTGTGTGTGTTTGAGTGAAAGTTCAGACTGATCCAGGTTGAGGGCAGAAATAAACAAGCTGTGTCGACCCCTCACTGTGAAATAACTGTAATGTATGAAAGATGAGCAGCGGATCCTCTAAAAGCCGTTACATATCGAAATAGTCACTGTTAGACCAGTGAACACACCATCTATAACTCCATACTGTATGTGCTGTAACACGTCCTGTGGTACGTGTTGTTCCACTCGCTGCACGTTGATTGTTCAGTCTGGATTGGATGACCTTGTCCTACTTGGTGATCGGTGCACGGTGTTGCCTCAGGCTACAGCTGATTGGTTGTCAATAAGCTATTTGGACAATAGGAAAACAAGGATAGTGTGATGGAGTGGTCAAGAGTGAACGAGGACAGATGAGTAGAAAACACATAAACACCAAAGACATAACGGCGCCACCTTCAGGCTGCACAACACATTCAGTTATTTCGAGATTTAATTGATTAATATAAAGTGTGAAAAGTAACGGCTAACCTCGCTCTCCTTCCTATAACCTGAAAACGCACAGAACAAGTATTTTTATTTTCAGTTGTAAACAGTTTGTCTATACATTCATGGCTGATCACATTGTGGCCTTTACATTTGTTGCTTGTGTGTGATTTTATACAGAATTTTCCTGTTTGTCCGTCTGTGATTTATCTGACCAGTCCTGTGTGTCGCAACTCTCATAAAAGCACATAAATAGAAATCTACTGTAAAAAATAAAACACATATCACAAGCAGAGGTTGTAGCATCTGACCTGTTTGTTAACTCTTTAAAACCTGACGTGTCATCGCTGATACACCCTGCACATATACAGTTTGGATGGCACTGTTTGTGCAACTGGAAAAAAAAATCCAACAGTTTCTGAAACCTGAGATGATGCACTTTATAGGCTTTATTGGGTCATTATGGTAATTTCACTCACGCCTGTACTAGAAGATGGAGAACAAGCCGTTCTAGCAGTATTATAACATGCAGTAAATTGTAAATGACTGCTGTGTGTTCTGGAAAACTGTGCAAAAGGACTCATTAGTCGCTTTTCCCTGACCCTCAAATTGTGCGAATACGAGTTTTGCGTAAAAATGTGTCTAATGGAAAAACGACAATTTCGCCAAAACTCTCGTTTTTCAATGAAGTTCTTGCGCTTGCAAGAGGTGGTTTTTCAGGCGTAGCAAAATTGGTACATCACGCAAAACTACAATAGTAAGACCTTTTTGTGCAACTAGAGTCATGTGAACAAAAAAAAGGATGTTGATGGATGTTACAACAAGCGAAGAAGAGTTTTAAAAGAAACATGGCGCAGTATGTGTGAACACACCAGGAATCAAAATCACCAAATCATTTTTTAATTTAGTACGGGATTGAGGGGTAACAAGCATTCTAGACTCAAAACAACAGATATTTATGTTTGCTGCCATTTTTATGGAATTAATTTTTATGTCATCTCGCAATAATAAATTAACAAATCATGAAATTTGTGATTTAATGGAAAAACTGACATTGTGCACTTCTGTTTTTTCAACATTTACTAAATATTGGTAAAGTTCTGCACAGATGTCCAATGGAAAAGCGACTATTGACAGCATATTTTCAAACCTTTTTATTGTCAAAATAATAAAAAAAAAAGGAGTCCACACAGACGGTTTTAGGCTCAGGGTTTAAAGGGTTAAACTTGTTGGTCATTGTAGTGAAGTCTCCAGATGGAGCTTGGATCAATATTGATAACTGACAAAAGTAAATATGAAAACATTATTTGACTTAAATGGTCTACAATGTTTTGGATATGAGCTGTTAAAATGAAATAAAATCTGCTGAATCTTTGAACTGGGAAACAAATGACGAAAATGCTGGTTGGTAATAGTGGAGGTCATTTGTAATCCTACTCCCATGCACATTTATTCAGCCTGTTTCCTGGTTGAGGATAATAGAACGTCCGCTAGTGATGATAAATCAAAGTTTTAACAGTGTTTTGGAAATCCAGGAGACTCATGTTCAATGAAGAACTAAACTTAACTGTTTCAGAGGAACAAAATCTAAATGACATGCATGACAGATACAGGAAGGTCCAGTTTTCTGTCTTTCAACAGTTAACTGTAAGTGGTGAACCTGCCCTTTACAGCAGAATCCAGGAATAATGTCAGTACATTTGAGTATAAACCAGATTTGTCTTATCTTGTGTGAAGGCACAGATATGAGAGGGTTAATTCCAAACCACTATAAGTCCATCAGTTAGACTAGTCCCATTCAGATAAGGCTACAGTCAGTGTCTGTTAGAATAAAGACCGATATACACTACCAGGCAAAAGTTTGGACTCACCTTCTCATTTAAATGACATGCGATGGACCACAGATGGCCAACAAGTGCTCAGCATCATTTGGAACTCCTTCCAGACTTTTGGAAAACATTTCAGGTGACTACCTCATGAAGCTCATCGAGAGAATGCCAAGAATGCGCAAAGCAGTAATAAAAGCAAAATGTGTCTATTTTGAAGAATCTAAAATATAAAACATGTTTTGAGTTTTGTCACATCTTTTTTAACTACATAATTCCATATGTGCTCATTCATAGTTTTGATGTCTTCAGTGAGAATCTACAATGTAAATAGTCATAAAAATAAAGAAAAAACAGGTGAGTCCAAACTTTTGCCTGGTAGTGTATTAAATGAGCATTTCTGTTTTACTACTATATATGAAATACAGTGAGTGGTTTGATTCTGACAAAACTGACAACTGTAAAATGTACATAAAATGGTTTCTTTCTTGTCTTTGTTCACTGAATACCTTTAGTCATGTGAATGTACAGAGCTGCAGTATTTGTGTGATCCAAAGGAGCTAAATTTGATAAATATGGACCATTATTTATGTGTGTGTTGCTGCCTTTTAAAAAGGTCATTGTGGGGAGCCTCACTGTGTGGACATAGTAATTTACCCTGCAGCGCTTTGCGCACAAACAACACACACACTCACACACACACACAAACTGCGAAATACCAACAAATAAACATGCATATCGAAACAAGTTTGATCAATGTAGGCGACACTGACAAACACACACATACATCCACTATGAAGCTCAGCAGCCTCGAGGACACACAGTCCTACAGTCACACACACATCAGACACACACATCACATGGTGCGGTGGCAGGTTTGCTTCAGGCCTTGGGGTAAATCCAGAAATAAAGACAATAGAATAAACAGGAGGGAGAAACAGTGTGTGTGTGTTTGTGTGTGTGTGCCTCAGGGCTGCCAGGCTTAGAGAATGTGTAGGAGAGGCTGACAGAGCGGGACAGTGTTGTGTGTGTGTGTGTGTGTGTGTGTGCGTGTGTGTGTGTGTGTGTGTGTGTGTGTGTGTGTAGCCTAACAGTTAATAATGGTTAACAGTGAAGCTGCTCTTTAATGAGGAACAGACTTGTCATCGTACAGGCAGCCTGCCGCATTAATTGCAGCCAACAGGAACAATTTCCTCATTTAAATATGCAAATAAACACATTTATTACAGTTAATGAGACAGTAAGAAATAAAAGGGCCGTGTTGTGTCTGAGTCACTGTGCAGTTTGGACGTGTATGTTCAGTTCAGGTTGTTTAGCTGAAAGCATTTAGACGCATCTGAATCCTTTGAACAGTAGTGGATCAAACACATACTGGGTTAGTTTGATAAACCTTGTTCCAGATTTTTTGAGAAATAATTTTCCAGAATTTGCAGTAAATTTTCCAGAAAAATGAGTTGATGTTGACTTGGTAAATAAATTATTTTAAAATACAGATGTCATGTTTATTGTAGTGCTGTCAAACAATTTGATTTTTTAATCAGATTAATCACAGGGTTACTGTGGATTAATTTAGATTAATCACAATTACATAGCATTAATTTTTTATCAATATTAATCACGTTTCATTTTGCATAGGCTAACAGACTCAAGAAAGAAGGGAATATATATGCACTTAACGTGTTTATTAAACCCCTTCAACAGTTTCAATGAAACAACTTGAAACAGCTGTTCCATCTTAGGTTTTTTTGTCCTCATATTTCCATCCAGAGGGAAAACGTGCTGTTTAATGTCTGCCATCTTTATGGGTTAGTTCTGCTGCTTGTCACCATCGGATCAACTGTCAGTTTGTTCATGCACGACAGTTACTCTGCTTGGACAAACTGCCCCAAATGCGTTGGCAGAGACGTTCAGAGTCATTGTGTGCTGCAGATGGGTTAATTGAGTTAAATTTTTTTATCAGATTAATCATGATGATGGATTACTTTGCACTAACGCATTAATTTTGACATCCCTAGTTTATTGTATTGTTTATGTAAGTAAACAGGGTTGAGTGGTTTGGTGCATACATAGAACATGGAACATGATGTAGGTAATAAGTAGATGTTATTTATGCACAGTATGAAAGTAGAATAAGTGCATCAACCTAGGAACAAAAACACTTGGTCATACTTTTCTATAATATCCTCCCTATAATCGTGAATAATTAACTATAGTTAAAACAGTAATTTTCTGACTCAACACACAAGATTTCAATCTCCGGGTGTAACCAGGTCATGGCCTTGGGGTCTCTGAGGGGACACCACAGTCCATTCTGTTCAGATCCGGTCCTAATGGGAGTAGTGGCTCAGTTCACTGAATAAACAACTATTTAGTGAAATCTGTCAGTTCCAGAACAATGAGATGATCTCTGTGATGATCTGTAACATCTTATCCATGGACTGGTTAGTTAGAACACCACCTGCTAAGATCTATCTTTAATAAAACTGTCATGTTGTGATACGACTGACAGTTTGAGGCTCATTTACAGCAGCTCCACAGTCTGTCATGTAATCGAACTCACACATAGTTTCATATTTTGTTTTATTCATATCAAAAACAAATCTAAAACCACCAAACCATTGAAACCATATTATTGATCTCTATGCTGATTCACAAGACCATTACAGACTAGGGGAATATTTGCAGACGTCAAGGAACCTGTATGATTGGCTCACAGTGGAACATGTGATCACACCTTAAGCTAATTACCCTCATATTAGAATCACCAACAACAGTGAAACTGATCAAATTGAAAACTTTGGTCTTTAGCCTTAAGCATGTTTGATTAAAACACATTTCTTTATAAAATCTGACTTTGGCTTCATCATTTGGTAGGGCTGGGTAAAAAAATCGATTTAATCAATCTTAGATCGATCTCATTTTAATTTTGCGTAATCGATTAATAGTGGATGAGATCGATTTTTCAGAGCAGGACCGGGAGTACGCGGAACCGCGGGCGGCTCCATCTTGCGAACCCCTTTGGGAAGACTTGGTCTCGCTCGCGAAAAGACGCAGTGGGGAAATCCCCTCCGCTGGAGGTCCTCCGGCCTCAAACTCAAACCTGCAGTGTGAAGGAAGCAGCCACCCGGCGAGTCGCGGAAGCCGGTCATCCTTGGAATAAAAACTTGGATCCATACTATCACCTATGGCTGAGTATGGAGTTAGAGCAAGAGGAAAGTGATAATGTCCGACAGCTACGAGGGCCGTTCAATAAGTTCATGGCCTCACCCAGAACAGAACAACACAGACTGATAATTTATATTTTATTTTTCAACATAATCTCCATTTACAGCAATGCACTTGGTCCATCGATGTTCAAGCATCACTATCCCATCACGAAAGAATGTAACATCCTGTATTATAACAACCAGTATTTCTGGGTGAGGCCATGAACTTATTGAACAGCCCTCGTATGCTAACCCCCTCGACCAACATTCACAGAGCGCGTGCACCCCCCAGCCCCGCTCCGCTCTGACCAACAATCACGGAGCGCACCCCCACCCCCCCACACCCCAGTAGTAGACTCCAGCCGTAAAACAGAATAAAGTTAACGAAGTCCGTTCTTAGCCACTGTAGAAACATGGCAATGTTTCTGTGCCGTTCCTTATTTAAGAGCACATTCAGCAATTTACTGCTGAAATGTCATATCTGTTTCCTTTCTAATATCAATATTGATACCAGTATTGATGTGTTGCATGACTGTGGTACTTAAATAATCAGGTTACAACTCAAAATTGTACTTTGGTATCACTAAATTACGCTGAATCAATCAATTAATACTGAATCAAATCGATATTGAATCGAATCGAATTGAATCGTGATTAATCAATTCAGAACCTTATGAATCGAAATCAAATCGATTATGGAAATTGGCCATGATACCCAGCCCTATCATTTGGTACAACTTATTTTATTGTTTCTAATGTACACACTATAGAAAAAGAAATAAATGGCAGATTTTAACCAGGCCTTAAAACACTTACTGTTTACACACTACTTCAAACCAAAGGTGTGGTTATTGTTGGAACGTTTGTCATTTTAGCCTGAACAAACCTTGGCCATGGCCTGATCACAGTCTGAACACTACAATTATGCTGCATTTTAACAGTATTTGTGGTATTTTGCGTGGTCAGACTTCCTTCATATTTGACATTTTGGGAGTGAGTGGAAGTAAACCTATTCCGTTTGTTATGTATCCTGATATGTTGATGCTGATAGAGATCATTTGCACTAATAAAAAAAAATGAATATTGTGTCCATTAATTCCTCCAACATTAGCTTTGGTTCAAAAGAAACTCTAATGTAATTCTGACACGTCATCCAAAAACAAAAAAAGTAATAAAAATTCAACACAGTTTGATTTTAATAAGATGTTTTCAGGTATCTTATTTGTTCTGAAGGCATTCTGCACCCAAGAGACCTCCCAAGATAACCAGAATATAACCAAGCACATAGAATAAGGGAAAAAACACCATACTTTTCTGATGAAACTAAAATATTACTTCTGCCTTTCCACAGTTTTACAGAAAACACAGAGGGAATACTATTTGGAATCTGAATATGCAAGTGATATTAACAAAAAAGAAATCCTACATTTTATGACAACCATCACAACCAGTTTTAGACCTTTTCTAAACTGATATTTGCTGGGGATGAACTTCCTTAGTCACCTCTGTAGAATTGCCTCTAATGACATATGCAGGAGTTAAAGGTTTAGTCTATTTAATTTCCAGTCATCTACCACCTTTTGACAGTCATTTCCAATAACATACATTTAGCAAAATTCTCTAAAGCTTCCATATTAAAGCATTGGGGGGTTTAACCACATGAATATTCACTGGTCCAACTTACAAAACATTTATCAATCATCAAATGTCATGATTTAACTGTAAAACTGTCTTTTAAAGAGAGAGTCACTGTGAAACTTTTATATTGTTAATTCTTCAAACTTAAGATTAACTAAAAACTAGTGCGTTTTGTTTTATATCATTAGTTCATTTTCTGTGAGACAATTCTGAAATTGAAGTTAAACTAATTTATGATTCCTTTAAACATCGTACGCACTCACATTCAGTAGGAAATGTGATGGAAGCTGAGGAAACACAGGGTTTATGATCTTAAAAAAACACAGGATGCTCCTTTAAATACATAAATCAGGTCTTGTGGTCGCATATTTCCAGCCGCTCTGAGCTGTTTGACAGGATGAAACGACCTCCAGATGCCGTTACGATCGACCCCCGTCCCCGTCCCCGTCCCCTCCCCCAAAGTAAATGTTTAACCAAAGGCCTAAACTCCTCACATCTGGACCGTGGTGGCGGTTCGGTGTCCTGGTCGGATTTGGCTAATCAGCGCGTCCAAACTGCATCTCTTCTGTTTATTTGGACAAATTAGTTGTGTTTGCTCACCTGGAGCTCAGTCAGGTCTGCACACAGCCAGCCAAACAGGCCACAACCTCCGACAGGAAGCACTGTTTGTGTTAAAGCTGACTCTGTGTGTGTGTGTGTGTGTGTGTGTGTGTGTGTGTGTGTGTGTGTGTGTGTGTGTGTGTGTGTGTGTGTGTGATTGGACGACACGGCGTAAGCGTGCTGTAAACCGGCCAGCTGATTGAGGCGGCCTGTCTTTCGTCTGCTGTGGTTGTGATTTTGATCTGTGGGAATGAGCTCTGAGCAGATACCGGCCTCTGATTGGTCAGTTCTGGAGGTCTAAACTGTCTGCAAAGGTCACGCCAATAAATCTGACCCTGATCCAGATCGGGTCATGTGGTGAATCATCCATGACAGATATTATACAGTAGATTCTATAGGCTTTTTTTTTTTTTTTTTAACTTTTTTGCTGATGTAAATGACACTATAGAGAGTTGAAGTCATGGACGGTCTAGTTGTGCCCCATGGAATGTTATTTCAGAAAAAAAAAGATTCACAATCAATGGTGATGCAAGCATTTTTCAGATCCTGCTTGTATAACACATCATTTACACATACGATGTTTGTCAGTTTAAAAGATCATTTTACAAGTCAAGAAAGTAGGAATTTCTTACACAAAGCCCAAAATTCATGGAGATGACATGACTGTAACCATTTCAGAGTCTCTGAAGATGTCTCTGCAGCTTCAACATGACCAAACTGGAGTGCTTTTCACCTCTTTGAACACTTTTTCACCTCACTCTCCAAGTTCGAGGTGAAAAATACCAATAGAGGGTATGCACATGACGTCACCGTTAGCAGAAGTCACCGCGGTTCAGTCCACTGAGTGGCAGAAAGAGGGAGATGAGTAGCAGCTTTGGCTTGAATACTGCGAAAACTTTAGAACAATCTAAAAAATGGGGCAGAGCTGTTGTGCCATTGATCGCACAAATAGGTTTAAAAAGCACTCGGAGCTATCGTTTTAGCGGCGACCTAAAGCCAAAGACAGAAGAAGCAGACGGATCGCTGCAATTCGTAGAAATAACTGGAATCCAGGCAACGAAACCTGGATTTGTGGTTGTCATTTCATGTCAGGTAACGTTAATTTATGCTGTATTCTTGCGTAAAATCATACCTTAAATTACATATCATTTTGGCTAACGTTACTTCTTAGTAAAGCTCTTAATATTAGCATCTGTCATTTAGTTCTATATTTCAGAACTGAAACATTTTTGTCTTCAGTTGTGTGATTCTGAACCTTGTGCTCTACATGATTTGTAAACTAGCTTAAACTGAGGCTAACCTAGTTTTCCAAATAAGGGGGTACTCTAGCACAAAGCTGTTGTAGCTGTGCTGTATCAAGTATTTGATGTTAACTCTACTTAAATCTCCACAGTACCAGGAGATCATCCACTCACTTGGGTCAATACTAAGGGTTCAACTCCAGTAAATCAGTAGTGAACTGTGAGCACTACTGCTGGGCCTTTACCTTGGCAATCACCGCCAAGAAAATACGTCTGCACTGACATAAAACCTCGAAAACAATAGTATGTTGAATTGTAAGCACTCACCAGCTGTAATCCTCTAATTAACGATGACGAGGATGTCAACAACTCCTTGGCTTTTGTATGCTTTCAGGCTTTGCATTGGGGATTTTCCCAATGTTGAAATCAGGTTCATATAAATGTCAGGATACGTGATTTCCGGCCACATATCAATGTTCGTAGACCACTTGTTTGGTAGTTGTATGGATCCATGTCCAGTCCAACTGTCTTTAATTTCATGTTATATTCCACTTTTTTCCCGGTCTCGCTGTAGTTATTGCTATGCTCCATCATGTTGAGCCAGTTTGTTTTTGCCACTCAGTCTGACTTCGAGGGGGGTGGCCCAGGGGGGACGTGACGTGTGTGCATTCCCTCTTTATACCAGCTGTTTTGGTGTTTTTTGGTATGTGCGACAAAACGTACAAAACAATCACAAAACTGGATGTTTCTTCACCATCTTTGCCAAAAATTGCAACTTTCTTGGCTCATAATATCTCGTATTTATACTGACAAATATCATCATGATTGAAAGGTGACAATTCAAACTGGACCGCCATTCATATTTTTTTTAACTTAAGTTAGTGTCAGCTATGACAGAAAACAAACCGAAAGAGCTCAAGGACCTGCACAGGAGCCACTGTTATTTGAAGATATATTCATTATGTGGATTTAATTAGATTTTGACACTGGTTGATCATATAAGTTGTTTAAAGAAGCTTAAATAAATGCTTAGGTGAATGAGGACAAACTTTTTAATGTGAATAACAAAGTGCATTATTCCTCTGATGTGTCTATCCAGTGTTCAGTATCAGCATTAATGGTGTAAATAGTATAATACAATCACAGATTACCAGAAATAATGACACTATCAAAATGAGAGCTGAATACCAAATGTTAACCGCTAAGCTGCCATATATCAAAATAATTAAATTAGTCAAGGTTTTGGTTTATTAAAGTCATGAAAAATGCCAAAAATTGCAAAATAGTGAATATTCATTATTATTCTGGAGGTCATTTGGCACAACAAAAGTCAAAATGCAACCTGTTTATTTCTTGCAACATATTAATTATGAATGTGTCTCCCAGGTAAGAAAAAAAAAATTAGATAATATTAAGTATCAAAAAATGGCTGTTATTATTTTACACCAAATTTCAACTCCCGAGGAGTAAATCTAATCAGTGTGAGAAACATGTACAATAATCTACTTTTACATACTTTTTATTTATGGTATGATGATATAGTAAGATATTCTTTTATTAGTTCCATGATGGGGAAATTTGCAGTGTTAGCATATGGATAGTAATGTTAAAAGACTAATTAAGTAAGAAATAGAAAAAGTATTTTTTAAAAAATACATAAATATGGAAATGTTTATGGTAACCCTCAGTAGAAACTGATAAAAAAAAAAGTACCAAATATGTGTAAGAGCAAAGTGTGGAGTATTACAACAAATCTTGCACATCGCTTAGGACCATAATAATAATAATAATAATAATAATAATAATAATAATAATAATGTCAACAGAGAACTTAAATTTTTGGTCAGTTGTTTACTTTTTATAGTGTAAAACTTTGTGAAGTGAGGGTTTTGAAGACCAATATTGTTCTAAATGCTTTTTTTTTTTCTTTTTTAGTGTCAGATCAGTAAATATCTGCATTTACTGATACAGAACTTTGTGGTATCAGATGTGAAAAAGCAGGACTGAGTCATCTCCATTTATTAAAGCAGCAGAGTGAAGCAGAGCTGCACTTTGCTCAACTGTTTCTGAAAGCTTTTCTTTCTACCTGCCAGAAAAATTAACACCAGTGGAATATTAATAATCCGTGAGGCGGCAGTGTGTATGTGTTTTCTCCATTCACCTCTATGGCCGTCAGTCTGTTTGTCCTTTAAACGCTCTACAACACACAGTCTCTCCATCCCTGTAAAGACTCCCACAGTGGAAGAACCACTCAGATCATTTACCAGCAGGATGTATTATCAGCACAATGGAGATAAAGTATGAGACGTCACAGTAACATGGTCCCTGTTCAGGTTTTACTGGTATATCTGATGCTTTTGATTGATTTACTTCATGTGTATGTACACTTTACTGCTGTTTGTGTTTAAAGTTTGATTGATTAATGACTTTTTATCAGTGGTGGCTGATGCTAAACAACGAAATGTTAAAGTTAATGTTACTCAGAAGGATCAAACCCAAAACTATCCATATCTATCAGACATGGAGTATGCATCCATGACATTTGCAGCAAATTAAAGGTTTCATTAATGTTCATTCTGCCCCTGAAAGTATTGAGTATTTGAGTCAAGACGACTCAGCAAACCAGTGAACGAGCCAGTTCTTTAATCCTCCAATCAGAGGGCAGCTTCAGATCACATGATCAGTTTTAGGATCCATATACACTCATTTAGCTGATGCCCCACAACCAGGAAGTGAACATATTCACACTGAAAGTAAATACGGTTGAAAACAGCTCTGATAAATGTAACGGCAGTATTAAATCATAATCTTACTACAAATACGACTACTTTGAGCTGCTTCTGTCTAACATCCATAAATCTGCTCTTTGTTCTTCCTCTGGTAGCTCCATCATCATCATCCTTCTACTGATGTATCCACTATCCCTCCTCTGCACATATCAAACATCCAACCTGAGCTGTCCATTCTTGTCATTTGCAAAGAAATTCTTAATAATGTAATTAAATCATAGTAATATTAGCAAAGTTTTACATATTTCAGAGATATTTTTAGCATAATTAATCTATTTATGTGTAATATTCCTTCTTGTTAAGGTCCTGGGTTCGATTCCAACACCAGTCGATGGGGGTGGGACCTTTCTGTGTGGAGTTTGCATGTTCTCTCCGTGTCTGCGTGGGTTCTGTCTGGTACTCTGGCTCCTCCCACCATCCAAAGACATGCACTGATAGGTTAATCGGTTAATCTAAATTGCCCATAGGTGTGAATGTGAGAGTGATGTTTATCTTTATATGTCAGCCCTGTGATGAACTGGTGACATGTCCAGGGTTTACCCCACCTGGGATAGGCTCCAGCGACCCCCGTGACCCTAGTGAGGATGAAGCGAGTTCAGAAAATGAATGAATGAATGAATTCCTCCTTGTTCTTCTCACACATCGCCCCCTATGGACCAGGTAACACTGTCTTATAGACGGTTAGTGTTTGTCCTACTATTGTAAGGTTTAAGTGCAGAACCTGTGTCATTGTGGGGCATCCCCTGAAGCAATTTACTGCAAAATTAATGTGGAGGGCATGTGTTTGTTTATGGCTTTTTCACTTTACTGTGCAGACATGATGAAAATTATAATGCTGGCACAGTAAAGCTCCAAAACATTGTCAGATCTTCTTATGGGAAGTTCAATGCCACTGTCTTCCAATGAATTAAATGAACAGACTTTTGACTGTAAGTGTTTTGTAAGCTTTGTTTTACTACTAATGATTAGGGGTGTAAGAAAATATCGGTTCTGCAATATATCGCGATATTTCACTTCACAATACTGTATCAATATTAAAAAGTACTGTATCAATATTTTTAGGTATTCATTCAAATGCAGATACTGTGGAGGTTCATTTTAGTTTTTTTTTTTTTTTTTCTTTTTTGTTTAGATTGTATTCATTATTATTTAACACACTTTTATTAAATAATGTTAGTTCCTTTGTTGGGATTGCACAAAAATAATGTTATGAACTAATAGAATATGAACATTTGAACAGGATCTTAAACTGTAATGTCTGTAAAATATGATTTAAGTTTTAACACAGGAAAATTTTATGATATCCTGTTCTGATCGAATAAAAATGGGTTTAGTATTTGTGCATATTTCTGGTGTAATTCAATTTTTCCAGAAAATAATCTTAAAAAAAAAAAAGAAACAAAACCAATAAAAAAAAAATTGCCTTTTTAACAGTATGATGATATATCGTGATATATCGTATTGTGAACCTAGTCTTGTGATTTGAATCGTATCACCAAATTCTTGCCAATACACACCCATATTAATGATAATGAAAATAACTTACTTTGAATAATTCCAAATGATTTAAACAGCACCTAAACCCTCTGAAAACCCTGATCCTTGTTATGCATCATATTCTATAATATCATCATATGTTTTACCATCTCTGGCCTGTGAGAACCTATAATTAACCTATATAGTATACCTTTCTGATGATGCATTTTACAAGTTTCCAAGACGGTTTTAAAGAGTTTATTTGAAGGAAACCCTTCATGCTTCAGTTTAGCACAAACATGCAAACATTTGGAGATATGTGAACAGGAAGAGATGAAAAACTGTCAAAGGAACAAAAGCCATCAGACAAATGCAGTGGAGGAAAGACGTTTGTCTTTGAGATGTAGAGGAGTAGGAGTTTAAAGCTACAGCAAATTCTAGAAATACTCAAGTACACACAGTCGGTGGTTAAGTGAAGAGGTTTGTGAGGAATGAAGAAAAGAGTGGAAAGTAGCCGCTGACGGTTGAGGTCGATTCAGACTCTGCTGGAAACGAGCCAACACACACCTCGATGAATGAACAGCTCTGAGTCCTTAAAGGGAAAATCTGCAGTAAAATGAAAGTTGCAGCTGCAGGCTTTAAGAAAAAAAAAAAACTACAAAACTATTAGAAAGTGTGAAGTCAACACGAATCCAAACAACTCCTGAGGGAATTTACAGACCAAACCACTGTTTTCTGAACAGTGCCTCCAAACCAAAACCACTCCTCACTTATAACTGTAAAACAAGCCTTTGCAGAAGCTGCTCTACCTCCAAGAAATCCTACTCAAAAAAAAGTCTTATTGACAAACAGCAGAGAAATAACACACACATACACACACACACACACACACAAACACACACACACACTACAAAAACGGTCGGTTGATTTCAGGAGCACACGCTGACGTCTGATCATTTTTCAGTTAGTCACACAAAGGGGGATGACACACCTCAGGGGAATCGGATATAACGTCTTTTCTCTCCACACTGACATGTAACATCTGCAGTGTTACAGTGATAGTCTATGTCATGTGTTTGGATAATGTTTGAAATTTATGGAAAGAAAGTTTATCATTCCTAAAACTATTCCATTCAGCCTTAAAACAGCCTGATTCCTAATGTAAAGACTACACATATTACATTTGGGAGCATTAGCATAAGTTGTTTCTAAAAACAATGGAATTACCTTCAGAGTTGCTATAATAAGTGATCATTTTGAGTATTTCCAAGGTAAAAATCCCTTAAATATTAATGTTTCTGGGTTTATTTCCTCATATGTGAGACAAAAACTCCATATCTGTAGTTTGTAGAACCAAAGAAGACATGTGAGGGACTGTTTTGGGATTTGATTAACATTTTTCACCATTTTTATTTACATCAAACAAGTAACTATCAATACAGAAAGTATAGTTGTAACCACACAGAAAAGGTTTTTATTCATGACAAGTTCAACTAAAGGTATGAAGTCAGAAATATTTCATGCTACCCATAAAATATAGTTGATACCTAATTTGAAGAAGAAAAAAATGAAAACATTGCTTTCTGAAAACAATGGAATTACCTTCAGAGTTGCTATAATAAGTGATCATTTTGAGTATTTCCAAGGTAAAAAAAACATCCCTTAAATATGAATGTTTCTGGGTTTATTTCCTCATATGTGAAGGGCAAACTCAATATCTGTAGTTTGTAGAACCAAGGAAGACATGTGAGGGACTGTTTTGGGATTTGATTAATATTTTTCACCATTTTTGTGTACATCAAACAAGTAACTATCAATACAGAATGTATAGTTGTAACCACACAGAAAAGGTTTTATACTCATGATAAGTTCAACTAAAGGTATGAAGTCATAAATATTTTATGCTACCCATAAAATATAGTTGATACCTAATCTGAAGATGGAAAAAAAAAACATCTCTGTTGAATTCGTGGAAAGCACTTCTAAAACTAAACCAGAAGGAAACAGAATAAAACCTTAATCAATAAATCCAACAGCCCGTCAACGCACCACCTGCTCATCCTGACTCTGCAGGTTAACTTTTGCGCCTCTTTTACGCACAAAAACAAACTGTCACAACAACAACAAAAAAATGAATAAACAAATAACTCGGTCTTACCTCGGAGGTTCTGGATCTTCACCACCACCTCCGCCGGCTCCCTCAGGCTGCGCGCCAGGTACAGACGCCCCGAATCCCGCTCGATCTGGACCGGTGCGTCCGCCTCCGAGATCACTTCAAACCAGCGCTTCTCGAACCTCTGATCCGGTACCGTGAACACCAGATCCCCGACCCTGAAGTGATCCGGGACGCTCACGGTGTATGTGAGCTCCTCGGACAGGGCGCGTGGCTTCCGTCTCGCGGCTCTCCCGGACCGGAGCACGTTGACGCGCAGGGACACCGGCTCCCCGATCAGAGCCACGTCTCCGCCGTCCTTCACGTACAGGCGCGCGCTCACCTGGCTGACCCCCAGAAGGGACCGCACGAGCCTCACCTGTCCGGTTAGGGGGACCACGTGCAGGTAGTGAGACTCCGGCGATGCGTAAAAGGTGACGCGTCCGTTTCGGTCCGCGTCGCCGTCCTTTGCGTCAAAGCGGGCCAGCTCGGTCCCGATCGGCGTCAACTCGTCCACTTCCACGGTCTGGTTCCCGCTCGTGAACCGGGGGATGTTGTCGTTCCGGTCTGACACCTCGACCTGGACCAGGGCCGGTCTCCTCAGACACCCGTCCACCGTCAGCTCGTACATGGCTATAAACTCCCGGTCCAGAGGTCTGACCGAGACCAAACCCAGATGGCCCCGGTGGTCCCGGTGTCCGCGGTGGTGCACAAGCCGAAAATCTGACGCGTAATCCCCCTTCAAACTGGCGTTGAGGTCCGCCCCGGTGCATCCTGCGCCGGCTCCGAGCGGCAGCATCACCCCGCTCACAGGCGTCCCGGCCGGGGAGTTCTCCAAGATGTGCCCGAAGTGGCGCACAGGATGCCCGGACTGGGCTGAGAGACGCACCGGTAACGCATGGAGGAGCAGCAGCGGCAGGAGCAGGTGGAGGTGCAGGTGGAGGTGGATGCAGCGCGGGGGAACCGGTCCGGGTGCAGCTTTGGTCATGTTTCCATCAAATCCGGTTCAGGGGGAGACTGCGCAGCGTCCGAGCGGATCCGGTCCAACCAGGATCCAATGTAACAGTGTTTAGATGCGTCAAAGTTTCCTGACGCAGAAAAACAAAAGAAACCAAAAATCCCCAAATTCCAGATAGTACGAGTCCAGTCTGGAAAATATCAGAAACAAGGAGCTGATGTTTCCAGGTGATCAGTAACTCAGTTCAAACACCTCCAAAGTCCCTCTTCTTTGTTGCTCCTGGTTAAAAAAATACACAACTTTTGGCAGAAGTAAAGGTATAAAACAGAAGCTCTGAGTGTGAGTGTGTGTGTGTTTTACAGTTTCGTCGCAGCAGATGATGCTGATGCTGAAGTTACTCCAGAGCGTCCGGAGTGCCTCCTCCTTCTCCAGCAGAGGATGATCAGACTGACTGGAACTAACAGCCCAACAGCAGGCTCCATGTGGCCCCGGCAGCACCCGCCCATCCCGGAGGACACGGGCCAATCAGAGAGCACGAGCCAGGCTGACTGACAGGCCACAGGACACGCCCTCTGACAGGCTGAGTCAGCGAAGACAGAGAGAAAGAGAGAGAGGATTTATGGGAAAATAAAAACACAAACAAACATGAGAAGTCTGATCAATGACACAAGTGAACACTGAAGAAAGTATTATTTATGTTTATGAATAAATAGAACATGTTAAACAACTAAAAACGATGTTAAATAATGACCTTAATATTAGTATTACACACATTTTAGTTTGATCCAGAAATGAAATTAATGATTGTGAGTGTTCGAATGTCATCACTTTCTCCTAAAACCCAAGATGATGTGTTAATCCAAAAACATAAAATAAATAAATAAAAAACTTAATGTCACAGAGAATGAATGAATGAGTTCACAAACAAAAGGAAATGCCCAAAGCAAATAAACAACAAAAGACAACTACAAAATAAATTTATACCGTTATAAAAAGAAATGATTAATATTATTGTAGTGTTATTTACAAATGAAAAAAGGAGTGGGAAAAAGTAAACACTTATTTAATCCCATCCCTTTATTAGAATACCACACACATATCTGTGTTAATACAGCACATGTATATGTATATGTCAATATCAATCAACACTGTATATATCTAATTGTTTTCCATCAATCTACTACACATGTGCTAAATTGGTGCTTGTATGAAACTGGGTACATTTTGGTATCTGGTTCTTTGCCACCTTTTTAGACCCAATAATAAAAGAGAAATTTAGACACATTTCCCCCCAGGTGTCAGTGCATTTTGTCTGGAAAATATGGCTTGAAATGGTCTTATATACTGCTATAAATAAAGATACTGTGTGTCGATCCTAGTGGTTTTTTTAATCCAGACGTGGGTTTTTCATGAATCTCAGTCTCATTCCAGGTTTAGTGTGTAACCCATCATGTCCACTTGCGTTATATGCAGAACCTGCCCATTTAAACACAAATAAATCACAAGTGATTTTGCAACAGCTGTCATTTTTGTAAAACACTCTCCCTTGTATAATTAGTTCAATTCCCAAAATGTACCTGTGAGAGAATAAAAAGACATTGAAAAAATAGCACGTAATTTTTGTGTCCTTTTTACCACGTTACACGCAGATTTTTGTATAAAAAATAGTTTAAAAATATAAAAATGTGTTTTATCTGAAAAATAGTTTCTCTTTTATCTCAGTAAATATTCATTTTTTTAAAATAGACCCAAAGTGCTTCCAAACTTGCTTCATAACATTAGTCTATATCTGGTTTGAATTTTTAGCCCGCATGTCCTGTTTTTAGGGACCAGTTTCATAGAAGCACCCAAATATAAACCCATATAAAATACAGAAGTGTAAATTTGACTCTTTTTTTGCCTTAAATAGATGTTTTAGATGAAAAACATTTCATCCTTTTACCCAAAAACACCTGGAGGTCTCATAAGTGATAGGTTTGATATAGAACAGCTCAGACAATGTGTTCCATCACTAATCACAGTGGAAACAATAAAACAATATCACATCAATACACTGCGACACCTGGGATCAGTCAAACACTTTCACTGCCTCGCTCCATTGTTTCCTCTGAATGGAACCGTTAACCTTTGACATCCACTACACACACTGTGGCACATTTATATACAACCCCAAATAAGAGAAGAAAACACTTGTATTTCACTGAAGACATGCTCTGTCTTGTTGACTGTATTCAACACATTCAAGAAGAAGCTTTTAGCCCTTTGTAATGTTTCTGTTTCTGTTCTCAAGACACCAAGTGATGATGTGTTTCAGCTTTAAGTCAGGTTTCATTCACACTGCAGCAAAGAAAAATGGCCCAATTCTGACTTTTTTTAGCCTAGATGTGATTTATGACAGTCTGAACAGCACAAATCAGATTTTTTTCCCAAATCACACCCATTTCACTTCCATATGTGGTCCAGAACTGGATACATATCTGATGTTTTCCGATGTGACTTCAGACTGAACTGTCATAACTTGTACATCACTGAAATTCGACAGATTTCACAATTCTGCGCTGGATGCGGTAGGACCTGGCAAAATCCACGTTTACTTCCATAAACACTGTGCTGCATTTGATGGCATGTGTCCTTCTGTGCAGGTCTAGTCACATGACCATATTCTCCTGAGACCCAGCAATGCATTTTTGTCCTCTGTAGGGGACAAGAGTTTCACAGCTTTACTTAGAAAAAAGATCCTGTCCTCTGCAAAGGACATTCCATAAAAAGTAAAATAAAAATTGTATCTGATTAACTGTTGCATTATGCTTTTTCCAATCAAGACAATTATTTAATGTAAAAAAAAAAAAGACAGAACATTTACTGTCCTGGGTCTCAACAGGATACAGCAACCAATAACCTAATAATTGCCTGTAATATTGTAAAATGTTGAGATATAATTAAGGAGATGGAGTGCTGTATAGTACATATCCTACAAAAACTATGCCTATTTTTGATGAGCAAATTACCAAAAAACTGCCTAAACAATCTATTATTTCAAGAAATGCAGTTGTATTTATGTATTAGTACATTATCGGCTGCAGTTGTTACATTTTCATTGAGTTTTTTAAAATGCTAAGCCAATAATTCAATCACCAGCTAATAATATATCACATTCTTGGTCAAAATGATTATGTTATCGGTTGCTACAGCCATAGACTATTCACAAGTGAGTCTGATGTCAGTCACATGTGAAACATAATGTGATCAAATACACAAACCAATCAGAACTGAGCATTCAGACCCTCAGTGTGAATGTAGTCTTTGTGTCATTCTTCCAGCAAAGGAGTCTCAATGTGCAACAGTACTTCAAGTATCCAACGTTTCATTTTGTTTCATGATGCTCAACACATTCTTCATTGGGGTCAAGTTCAGGCTTCATCAGGCCAGTTCATGACCTGTACCCTCCTCTTCCTCAGCCAGACCTTTGTAATGTGTGCACAATGCAGTTTATTATTTGTTTTTTTTTTAAACCATGCATTGAAAAGTTGTCATCTTGAAGGCACCATGTGTTATTCCAAAATTTCAAAGTCCTTTTTTAGTATTAATGGTGCATCACAGAGGTGACAATGACCTTTGACCTGAGACCATGACAGACCCTGCCTTCTTCGTGGTGCTGGTGACGGTCTGGATGGTCTTTTTCATCACTGGTCTACAACACTTGGCGTCCATTTGTCTCAAAAAGGACCAGGACTGGTCTGTTTCTGCTGAGTGATGGTCCATCCCAGACGCCTCAGAGTCCAGGGAAGTCTACGACGCTCAAGTTCACATAAGACTTCCTTTGGGCTCAGTAAAGACTGGTATTAGTCTCGGTAACTCCTTGTTGTAGAGCTTGAAAGTGGTTCTCCACAGTAATCCAGGTCCATGTGGTTCTCTGAGCTCTAGATGAATGACGGTTCTTAATGTAATGTCGTCTGTGGAATCAGAGACCATGGTGTTCAGCTTAGACATGAACTCCTGTCCTTTACACACTGAAATACATCCAGATTCCGCAGTCATTTAATTCTGCTCTGCACTGTAGAGGCAGAAACATCACTTTGTTTGCTGTCTTTACTTAAGGAACATTAAGTCTCACATGCAAGACAGTGAGATTCTGGAACAGTTTTTACCAACTGCTGTCAGACTGATAAACACACAACCAAGTGTCAGCGATAAACTGTGCAATATATGGAGGGATCCCAACCACACTGTTCAATATTGATTGAGTTGGGCCATATTCAGTGCAATACTTTTTAACATCGGATTAGAACCTTTTTTTTATACTTTTATCACAGATTTTAGTATGTGTATTATTTATTTATGGATTTTTAATATATTTTTATACAGACTATTTAATGCTGTCTATAAATGATTTAGCTATGTGTTTTGGGTTTTTGTTAGAAATCAATGCATTGTCATTTCGTTTTACTTTACATCTATGATGGAAATGTTTAAATGACAAATGGGTGCTTCTATGAAACTGGTCCCTAAAAACAGGACATGGGGGCTAAAAATCCAAACCAGATGTAGACTAATGTTATGAAGCAAATTTGGAAGCACTTTGGGTCTATTTTAAAAATAAATATTTATGGAGACAAAAGAGAAACTATTTTTCAGATAAAACATATATATGTTTTTTTATATTATTATTATTATTTTGTTTACAAAAGTCCATGTGTAACACGGTAAAAAGGATACAAAAATTATGCACACTACTATTTTTTAAAAATATCTTTTAAGTCTCCCACAGGTACATTTTGGGAATCGAACTAATTATGCAAGGCAGAGTGTTTCACAAAAATGACCACTGTTCCAAAATCACTCACAATTTATTTGTGTTTAAATGGGCAGGTTCTGCATGTAACACCAGTGGAAACGATGGGTTACACCCAAAATCTGGAATGAGACTGAGATTCATGAAAAACCTGCATGTCTGGATTAGAAGAACCACCAGGATCGACAAATTTAACACAGCGTCTTTATTTACACCACTACACTGTATAAGACTATTTCAATCCATGTTTTCCAGATCAAATGCACTTACACTTAGGTAGCTTTTCATGTCCCAATTTTGGTCCTATTTTTGGCCCCAATATTTTATTAAAAATTCATTAATTTTGGGATGGCTCAGAGCAAGAGTATAATTTTTTTTTGCATTTATCTGAAGTCATCATTAGGTACATCCTGGAGGGAAATATGTCTAAATTTCTCTTTTATTATTGGGCCTAAAAAAGCTGGCAAAGTTCCAGATACTAAAATGAACCCAGTTTCATAGAAGCACTCAAAGAATCTGAATTATTTTTGTTGTTTTTGGATTTGTTGACAAGTTGTTGACCTTCAGCCCATCTTTGCTATTGGAAGACCAAACCTTTCCTGATGCTGCTTTTGACCCAAATCATGATTACAATGACCTGTTCACATCACCTATTAAAAGTCATATTGTTACCTCCGCCACAGAGGTTATGTTCTCATCGGGGTTTGTCTGTCTGTCTGTCTGTTTGTCTGTCTGTCTGTCTGTTTGTCTGTCTGTCTGTTAACGAGATAACTCAAAAAGTTATGGACAGATTTGGGTGAAATTTTCAGGAAATGTTGATACTGGATCAAGGAATAAATGTTACAATTTTGGTGGTGATCAGGGTGAGGCTGATCTGCCTTGGCGGAGGTCTGCACTCTCCAAGTGTTTTTCTAGTTATTTCCTGATTTCAACTAATTTTTAGTCCAATAAAATCCTGTTTCATCTTCTTGTTCAATGTGTTTCCATCTAAATGTGTGGAACAGATGTATATTTACAAACGAAACTACATAAAAAATGTTGTGTTCATACTGTCCGCAATTGAAATTTTAATATCTCTTCTTTCTTTTGCACATTGTACATCAATCAACACAACATACTGTTTATTTAGAAAAAACAGTTTTAAAGATGCTTTCTCTGAATTGTTCGAAGTGTGGATTTAATTGTGTCTGGACTAGTTTTATGTTGAAACTCAATAAATGAATCAGCTGTCATTCAAAGGATCTGCAGTTTTCTTTCCACAAAGCAGTCCAGATAGCTGTTATTATTTCTCAAAGAGAGGCTGCCTTTTCTATTTTTGCCCATATTGTGAAGGGAAACTCTCATCCTGCAGCAGCTCCACTTATCAGCGGGGATCTTTTCAATCAAAGTGCAATTTACTGAGATCAATATGTTTTTTTTTTCCACTGTGCTTCAAGGATTTAAAGTGAATAAAGATCTGTATTCTCTGTTCCAGATAAGACCAGGCGTGTACGAGTACCGATCATTCAGGAAATCCCTCTGAAGTTTTTCAAACAGTGTACGTCGTCTTTTCTAAATGTGCATGTGTTTTGTTTCGGAGCGCTTCGTCGATGCAGAGTGAAAAGCTTTGATCACAGATTGGAGGAGGAGGAAGCGGGTGAAATGACGTGATGGGAAAATGACATTCTGCATGAATGAAATCACTTTAATCTACGCTCTGTTCCATCTGCACGAGTTCAAACACAGAGTCTAAAAATGCACAGAATAATATAAGGAAAAGAATAATCGATGTCAACGCCTTAAAACAAATTTAACTATTTAAAAGTCCATTTAGTATTTTGTCGCTTTGGTCGAGTTTTAGTTTGTTTCCACTGATCAGAAGTCTCTATGTGTGCAGGATAAGAAATTTTTTTTTTTTTTTTTTGTTTTTTTTTAGGAAGGAACTGTCATCATTACAGTATTTTTCATGCCATCACCTTTGAGAGTTTGGGATTATTTTATTTATTTTTACCTCCACCAGGAGGTATTGTGATGGCTTTGCTTTGTGTGCATGTGTGTTTGTTTGTTAGCAAGATGACTCCAAAAGTTATGGATGGATTTTCATGAAATTTTCAGGAAATGTTGATACTGGCACAAGGAAGAAATGATTAAATTTTGTCCCCCCCCCCCCAACGATTCATGGTAGTGGCACAGTGGTTCTTACTTTTTGAGAAAGCAAGCAAGCCCCCCCCCCCGCTCACCACCACAATTTAATCATTTCTTCCTTGTGCCAGTATCAACATTTCCTAAAAAATTCATGAAAATCCATCCATGACTTTTTGAGTTATCTTGCTAACAAATAAACAAACAAACAAACAAACATGCACGCACACAAAGCAAAGCGATCACAATACCTCCTGGTGGAGGTAATAAATCTGATTCTGATTGTGATGAAGTGAAAGTAGCATGAAAAACCGTTCTACATTTTTGGCTATAAATGAGCTTTAATACTTGTGACCAGATCACCACATATGCATGTTAACACAGGATGGATGAAGGTCTATTTGTCATGTCAACAGGTGATACAACAGCTCAACAGGTGAAGTTCCAGGGGTCAATTTAACAGTGTGCCGATACTTTATCTGCTTTGTATCATCATAGTTAATGCAAGTAGCAAAGTGATTTTTTTCTTTCAGAACTGATTTGCATATTAAATGTTGTGATTTTATGATTGTAATTAATGATATATGAAAGGTGTCCCTAATTTTGTAAAGGGAAAAAAAGCTTCAGAAAACAAGTGTTATTTTTGTTTGAGTGCTGAGCCACTTCTGGTTTTCCAACTTTCTGTAATTTATGATCCGTGGATGTTCTGTTGTTAAATGGATAAAAGATCGATATACAGTTCAATTCGTGTTTACTGACTGAGTGCTAAGGCTGCAGATTCGTCTGAGCAGAGTTGGAGTCTATATGGGGTCACTTAATCCGCTGACCATGTGCTTCCAGCTCCGCTCCATGAAAAACGCGACTATAAGTTTGTCCCTGAGGTCACAAAGAATCAACTTGACATCCCTACATTTGAAGTTTTGCTGCGGTCCTCTGCAGCTCTCGCAGCCGGCGGGTCGTTTCTTTGGGCGTCCGTTTGTTCTCGTTGATCCGTCTCTGCAGCTCGGCGCTCAGGCGACATGTTGGCTGCAGCCTCCAATCGATCGGTCACGCTCCTTCGGGTCGTCCATCAGGAAACGATCACAGGGAACACGGCCCAAGTGGAGAGACGGCGTCACAAACTGCACTGGAAAATGTGCTGATTTCACTTTAACACAGTTTGTCTGCATCTGAGTGTTTGTTCAGTTGGTGGTCCTTTAATGAACATTTATGTACGAACACAAACAAAACCTGATATAAACCCAGAAATCTGAAGAATAATTTGTCATTAAATTTGGACAGGACACTGGGAGTAGAAATTGAGATAAAGTGTGTCAGTTTTTTAGTATATACATCAGCAGATTGAGTATGAATACACATTATTACCCGGTAAGAGGTATTGTTTTTGGTTCAGTTGGTTTGTTTGTTTGTTGGTTTGTTAACACTCCAGCAGCAAATCTATAGGTTGAATTCAAACCAAATTGGGTTTATAGATTGCCAGTGACCCAGAATAGATCTGATTACATTTTGGGAAAAATAGGTCAAAGTTCACATTTTTAAAGAATTTTTTAAATCTTTTTTTTCCCCATTTACTTATAATACGTAGAATTTCAAATGTCTATAAAATCATCAATTTTGTTTCGATTTACTTCAAACTTGGCACATATATAAAAGCAATTGATATGATGACATTAGCACATGCATAGATATGATGACATCAGTTGGATCAATGCCAAAATAAGCTACAATATGTGCGAGGGGCGGAGTTTGTTGTGCCTGGAACCACTTGTTTTAAGTATAATGCTGAACTTTAGGGTGTAGGTTTTATTGTCTCCTGTTTCCTCTGGTGGTGAAATCAGAGTTAGTTATTTAGTAGTTATGTATGTATGTTTAATACTACAAATTGATAATCACTAAGGGAAATTAATGTAAGTAGAATATAGGTTTCAATCAATAAGGAAGTTGGATAAATATTACTTATTAACTTACGGAAAAGGGGTGGGAATAAATAAGTTCTCAACCCATAAAAACCCAGTGATACTTTTGTGGCAGTCCTCAAATGAATTTTCCTCTATTTTCAACCTTTCTTAAGTGATCAGTCACCATTTATTATAATATTATCCTCTGTATTTTGCATTTTTAAGTGAAAATGAGGTATTTTCCTATATTTAATTCACTGTTCATGTAGATGTTCTTAAAAGCTCAAATTAAAGTTGAGGGTCATTATATCAAAAACAGAGAAAACTGAAGAAAAAGTGACTTTTTCAGTAAAAGATATTAAATGAACATAAACTCAGTGTCTCCATCCACTGTCATTGATCCAACTCCATGGGTTTTACTGGTGAATCAATTTTGTAGAAGATAGCGGTGTTTCCATGGTCACAACGGAACCACTGAACGTCTAAATGGGTCATATCTGATGACCATAAAAGGCATTTTGCACAAATTATTTACATGAATTGATATGATTAATGGCTCAACAGGGCACTGGGCAAGTGACTATTTTTGGTAATTTCCACATGCATTACAAGACAGTGACAGCAACAGTTCTAGTGAGGACAGTGAGGCAACAATCTCAGGTCTAATGTGGTCTACAGGGTCTGTAAGGTCCACCTCTGCATGAACAGTGAGTGTACCTGCTTTGTCAGGTACCATGAAGTAATGTACTAATGTAAGGAATGATGTTCAAAGGGAGAATGTGGATGTGGACAGGGGTCTGGATCAGCAAGCATGTTGGTCTAATGTTCTAGAAGTGATGTTCCTTTCACCTTACATGAGTTTTTCTTGTATTTTTTTTTTTAAAATAAGATAAGATAAGATAAGATAAGCTTTATTGATCCCCCAAGAGGGAAATTCAAGTGTACAGCAGCACAAGACAATATCAAATACAATAGAAAAAATAAAAAGATAAAAAATATATGTATACAAATTTGCTAAAGTGATTAAAAGTGACAAAAAAAATTGCAATAATAATGATAAAGAAGCATTATATTTACTTTGATTTCTTTTGCCATTTGAAACCAAATATGGCAACTTCATTATCTTGATTTTCTACATAACATTTTATTTTATTTTACAAAAGTAATAAAGTCTTGTTCTGTCCTCCAATAACACACTAAAGTTGATAGTTTGAATTTTAGAGTATTTCTATGAGTGTCCTATGAAGGGTTAAAACTTTATATGTTGCAAGTAGATACAAATATAGCTACCGGTCATTCTTCTGAGACTGGAGGATGGCAGGTGGGAATATGCGAGTAAAGTGGAAAGCCCCTCCCAAAGGTTGCTGAAGACTTGTGGGATGAGTCAAACACAACAACCACATTTGCATAATTAAGTGTTTGACTGAAAGGCGTAGTAAAGACAAGTGTCGTCCTTCACTGAGCTAAATCACCATCTCAGACATTACTGTATTTACCCATAATGCTTTATACCAAACCCTGTCTCTGTTACAGACACTGTATATTTGTCCCAGAGGCAGCTTTGCTAAATTTACCCGTTGTTCTACACACACCTTGACAACCTGTGATCACACTGGGCTCATTTCATTATGCCGCATGACGGGATTTCACCACATGCAAACAAGTTTAATTAAGCTGAAACTTATTAGTCAGTGGAGTGTAAGTGAATGGATATGTAAATGTGCAGCGGTGTGGAGGAAATCAGATCTCATGTATAATAGGATGGAAGATAAAGAGGTTTAATAGCACGGCGGCGAGTGTTCAGCGTGTCATTAATGGCTAAATAGATGACGGTGCGTAAACAAGATTACCTCTGAGCTCGTCTAGACGGGAGAGATGAGATCAGCTGTGGTTGTTTTAGCAAAAACAGAGAAGAGTCTGAAACTGTCAACTAAGTTTTAAAACATGCGGATTAATATATCTGTTAAATGCCAAAATGATGACAACTCTTCCTCCTCCTCGGAAAAACGCCATCGAGAGCGAGCGAGCTGTGATGAAAGAGCGGACCGAGTGCTTTTGACAGGACATTCGACACCGTCAGCTCTGTCACACTGCCTTGCTGTCGGCCTGAACTGCTGTAATTTGGCTTTAGACATCTGCCAAATAAAGAGGAGGAGGGTGAGGAAAGGGGAGAGCGCAAACAGGCAAAAGGTTGTCGGGTCAAATCCCTGAACTCACAGAGGAAAGTCGAGCTTTGTCTAAAACAAACAAAATAATTGTTCGTCTTTAGAAGCTTTACAATGAAGATAAAATTTAAGACATATACAGGGTGGGGAAGCAAAATTTATAATATTTTGAGGCAGGGATTGAAAGAGTGTATGACCAATTAGTTTATTGAAAGTCATGAGAATTTATTTGCCACAAGAAAATTTACATAATAGAAAATGTTTTTATTCTATGTGTCCTCCTTCTTTCTCATTGAGAAAAAATACAAAAACTGCCTTCACACGCTTCCTGAAACTTGCGCAAGTATTCCTCAAATATTCGGGTGACAACTTCTCCCATTCTTCTTTAATAGTATCTTCCAGACGTTCTCGTAATAGTTTTGCTCATAGTCATTCTCTTCTTTACATTATAAACAGTCTTTATGGACACTCCAACTATTTTTGAAATCTCCTTTGGTGTGACGAGTGCATTCAGCAAATCACACACTCCTTGACGTTTGCTTTCCTGATTACTCATATGGGCAAAAGTTTCTGGAAAGGTATGGATAATAGTGTTAGGTATGATTATGACATCAATATATGTTCGGTTTCAAAACAATTGACGTAGTGCCTGCTGAGAAAAAACAACTAAATGTTCATTGTAAATTTTGTTTCCCCACCCTGTATATATAATACAAACAGCCTTTGGAGTTTATTAAATAAATACAGTGTTAGTTAAAAACTGAGATGCACAGATTGAAAAATTCTGGGCCAGTGCCATGGACTGGGACATCAGAAAGTAGTTTCTGAACTATCATTTTGGAGCCCATAGTTTGTGATTAATGCATCATTGTGTTGGCTTTTTGTAGTCAGAAGTAACCACATTTGGACAAAAGGAGTGTAGGTGCAGTAGTAGGATGGGCCAGAGTCATCTCGAGGGGTGATGGGTGAGTTAATGAGCTAATTCTAACTTCCAGACTTTGTTAGTCTGTGTTTGATGAAGTTTATCAACTGAAGGACAGAGTGACCTATTGTGTCTCTTATTTTGCCCACAATCCAAGGACAAACATACAACACACACACATTCTTCCATCTCCCCACTCCAACCGTCTGCCCCCAAACTCTGTTTTTTTCACCCTATCCCCCAAATCCTACCAAATCCATTGAAAAAGTACCAGCATGTGCCCTCGTGTAATGTGTGAAAACTGTATGATGTCTTATATTTGTGTTTGCATTATCCCCTGTTCTTAACTGCAAATTTCAAAGAAAAGGGTTCTGTGGTGGCGCGACCGAAGTTGCGACGACCTCGATGTCCCTAATCATTGATCGCAATTTCATTTGATGTACTGTGTGCTGTATGTACTCTGTGCTGTCAAATGATAATAAAGGCTATTCTGATTCTGATTCTCATCATTATACAAAGTCCTTTTTAAGTGTTAATGTAAGCCACTAACTACAACTACAGTCAAGTTATTTGTCAAGAAAAATGTGTTTTGTTGAAGCGGTTATATGTAGTATTAATATTTCAAAGTATTAACAATGTGCTACATCAGCTGATAGTTTACATTACAGCTCTGTTAGCTTAGTTCTGTTTTTAGACAGAAAACAGCCATAAAAAAACACTAATCACCTCTGTTTTCTGTTTGGTTTGTGTTGCCAAAAGTTGAACTAAAGATCTGTTTGGAATCATCCAAACTAGCTCAGAACTGTCACAGTTTAATCTGAACTGTGGATCATCAAATGGCAACTTAGCAAAGAGAATAACATCCCATAATAAATTTATACCTTCATAAGCCTCAGAATCAAACTCACCAATATAGAAGAAACACTGTGATTTCATCATTAAACTCTTTAAGTTTTTTCTTGCTGGTTTTCATCCCATCTGGCCACTTCCTGATACTTTGGTCAAAGACCCTGTGATGTTAGTTTTCCTCACCATGGGAGATGGGCAGAGTGACTCACTGCTCCCTCTAGTGGTCACATAAATTCAGTGGCAGGTTTCTGCAACACAAAAAACTAACAGCTTTGAAATAACACCTGAGTATTTTTTAAAAATATAGAAGTAGCTCCTTTAAAGGAGTGATATTTTGTTTTTTATGAATGGAATTATGCATTTTCAAACATTTCCCTGTGGTCTACATAAACTGTAAATGCTCTGCTTGGGTCTGAATTCTTCATTAATTCAACTCCACAGGTCCATCTTCAACCCTATTTCTGAGTAATGACACCAGAAAGGTGGTTTTGAGCGCTGGTCCTTTAAATGCAAATGAGCCACTTCACGCCCCACCCCCTCCAGGTTGTTGGCTGTGCTGCTCTATTTCGTTCAACCAACAACTGAACATTTTAGGTAATCAGCAAAAAGTTTGGACATATTTTCAGTATGGACTACAACCGCTGCTGCTGACAAACAATTATGTCGTACTCTGAGAAATGTTCATCAGAAGACTTGACCTCATATGTGCAAATGTCGTGATGTAACTAGTTATAGACATAACAAATTAAGCAGGAATTAAAACAGGTTGTAGAAATCCATTCGATTTTTGCCAAAATGAATATAAAGATAGCTTTGCAGCACTTGGAGGGTTCAAATTCAAACTTTATGAACTATTAGGGTCCAAATAAATGAACCAAAGACTAATAAAAGTGGGTTGAGCAAAATATGACCCCTTTAACTAAACAGAAAAGTCTGACTCAGCTGGTGTGTGAGCTGTCAATCTGTGCTAGCCTTTTAATATTGCTTAGATTGGCTTAGATCCTCAGAGATGACGCCAAAAGTACATCGGGCGTTATCTACAACTTTTACCCAAAGGAAAACCAAAAACAAGTGGAGTTGAGTTGAAGAGAGTGGGTACAATGCAGTGGAAAACGCCATAAGAGGCTGTACGAGGTCAGAGGTGTCGTACTGGTCACATGAGGCCGACTCTGCGTCCAGAGTCCAGACAGATGGTTCAGATCAGGAGCACGAGGAAGAGGAGGAGGAGGAAGGTGAGCAGCAGTTATCCTCACCCTCCATCTGTCCAAAATGTCACGCAGCAATCTGAGAACCATCAACCTGACGGGCGACTGACAAACACATGTTTCCACTACACCGACGTGTGCATGTGTGTATTTGGATAACCGTGTGGACAGATTGTGTGTGTGTGTAGCAGATGGATAACAGGCAACAAATGACATCTGAAATTGAGTGGAATTTCCCTTTAAGTACAAAGCTGAATCCTGCTATTGCAGGTGACTGACATGTTTCTGACATATGAAGCCTGAGTGATTACACACACACACACACACACACACACACACTATACAAGCAGTGATGGCAGTAGTAATTATATAAAAAAAAAAAAAAACATGGCAGAGTAAAACACTTGATGGCCGTTGGACTCGTTACTCTTGGTTTTGGAACGGTGACACACACACACACACACACACACACACACCTACACACACACACATACACACACACACACACACACACACACACACAGTGCGTCTTTGAAGCTATTTCTTCCCACTCTGTCTCTAATAACGACATTTTCAAAGAGCTGTCAATCAACAGGCGCCCGCATCGCTCACCTACAGACACAGCAGAGTAGAAATGTACGGCGTTAGTTTAATATATAAAAATAACAATGCCACATTGTTTAGACGGACCAAATGAAGATGCGGAAATGGATAAATATTGTTTCTGTGTCACAGAAAAGTTTGCACTGAAACTTTTTTTCAATAAGATGTAGGAATAAAATCAGAATGCATCTCACATCCAACAGACCACCTGCTGATGAAGGATAGAAGCACCAGGTTTTAACATAAATATCCAGTAAGTAAAAGCATGGAAGTGTGATCTCTGTGCACAGGAAGTAAACCTGAGTGAAGGTTTGAATGCAGTAGTTTTCAAGTGAGTAAAATGGCTCCTTTCTGTGTTTTATTACAGGTTTTTTTTTCCATTAATTTCCCTCAGTTGGACCAGAGCCTCTCTATTGTTATTGTGTTCACCTGTTCTCTCCACACTGTGTGAGTTTCCATTTTCAATTTCCATTAAAAACAGGTACATAGAGGTTAATTCCCCTGTCAGTGGCCCTGAGCACAGTGCTGATGAGGGTCTGGATTTGGTCCCAGAGTGCCTTCAGTGGCAGCTCACTACCTTAACCTTTTAGTCTATTATCACAAATTCACCTAAAAAAAGAAAAAATCTGATCTAAATGCAGCCATAGTGGGAATGTCATGACATTCTACAGATTTTTGGATCATTTTAGTTTTGTTTGAGTTGTTAATTGATTTCCTTACATCAATAATAAAACTGGAGAAGGTTTTAATTCTTGGGGATTTCAATCTGCACATCGATAACAATTCATCCAGCCCAGCAATGGAACTTTTAGCCATGACTGACACTTTTAACCTCAAACAACATGTATCTGGCCCCACCCACAAGAAAGGACATACCCTGGACCTGGTTTTCTCATTGGGTTTACATGTCACAAATGTGTGTGTTGAGGATGTCCACTTGAGTGATCATTGTGGTGTGTTTTTTGACTTATGTGTGCCTCTTGAGCCCAAGCCTGCACCTAGAAGGGCCAAGAGGAGGATCATTACAGAGTCCACAGCCCAGGATTTCCGTGCCCTGTTTAACCCTAGTCTTCTTAATGAGTGTCCCGATGTTGATGAGTTTATCCAGTGCTTTGCCACACACTGCAGCTCTATTCTTGACCAGGTGGCTCCCGTGAAAACTAATGTCACTCGTAAGTGGTCTTGTCCCTGGATAAATGAAAACATCTTAAACCTAAGGAGAACTTGTCGCAAAACTGAGCGTCTTTGGAAATCAACCCAGTTGGAAGTACACAGGTTACATCTTAAAGATCTCATAACCTCATTAAATAAAATGATTAAGGAGGCAAGATCCAGCTACTTCCACAAACTTATAGCCACAAACAAGAAAAACCCCAAAGTAATCTTTGACACAATCCAGTCCATTGTGTCCCCTGCTGTCCCTGCTGCCCCTGTGCTCTGTAAAGCTGACAGCAATGACTTCCTAAACTTCTTCACAGACAAGATCAGGGATATTAAACACAATATCCCACCACCCTCTGGCCGTCTGACCCTATCTGATCCCCCTCTGCAAACCTGGTCCTCTTTCGACCCTGTGACACTGGAGGACATCTCAGCACTTTTATCCAAAACGAAACCCTCCTCCAACTCTGCAGACATCCTACCCCATAAGCTCCTTGTCGGTGTCTTTGACACTATTGGACCATGGGTCACAAAGTTTTTTAACCTGTCAACTCTCAACTGGTTTGTTTCCCAGCTCCTTCAAACAGGCCATCATAGAACCTAAACTAAAGAAAACCACACTGGACCCCACAGACTTCAAAAGCTACAGGCCCATTTCAAAGCTCCCCCTATTGGCCAAAATCCTTGAGAAAGCAGTGTCTAAACAACTTACAGCTTTTCTGGAGACACACCAGATCTATGACACCTTTCAGTCTGGGTTTAGACAATGCCACTCAACAGAAACCGCACTATTAAAAGTGTCTAGTGACATCCTGATGGTGGCTGACTCCGGGAAATCCACGGTCTTGGTCCTGCTAGATCTCTCCTCGGCCTTTGACACAGTGGACCATACCATAATGATTGAGAGACTGAGGGACCTGGTAGGGATGTCAGGTCATGTGCTAGACTGGTTCTCCTCTTACCTGACCGGCAGAAGCTTCACTGTGTCAATAAACAACTTCCAATCTGACTCAGCGGATCTACTGTGTGGTGTGCCCCAAGGCTCTGTCCTGGGACCAGTCCTATTCTTACTCTATGTCCTCCCACTTGGCCACATTATCCGACAGTACAGTGATGTCTCCTATCATCTATTCGCGGATGACATCCAGATATACTGCTCCTTTAACTCCTCTGAGCCCCACAAACTGAGTTCCTTAATCAACTGCTTGTCAGAGCTGAAGCAGTGGCTAAATGATAACAGCCTCCAGCTGAACTCCAGCAAAACTGAGACCCTCATCATTGCCTCAGATAGTGCAATCCCAGGGATCAAACATCACCTTGGAGACCTGAGTTCCTCGGTAAAGACAAAACTGAGGAATCTGGGTGTCATCTTTGACCAGGACATGTCTTTAGAATTCTACTCCAAACACCTAGTCAAAAACTGTTTCTTCCACCTACGCAACATCTCCAAACTCAGATCTATGGTGTCCACAAATGAGCTCGAGATGATCGTTCACGCTTTCGTATCTTCTCGCTTAGACTACTGCAACAGCCTGTTTACATGCTTAAACAAGAAGGAGCTGGCCCGTCTACAGTTTGTCCAGAACTCTGCTGCCAGGCTCCTGACCCGCACAAACAGGAGAACCCACATCACTCCCATCCTTAAATCTCTCCACTGGCTCCCTGTTCTATATCGTCTTCATTTCAAAATTCTTGTGCTAACTTTCCGGGCCCTACATGGCCAGGCCCCTGCATACATTGCTTACCTGATCCAGCCCTACAGCTCGACTCGTAGCTTGAGGTCTTCAGGACAGCACCTGCTGATGGTTCCACGGACCTGTTTTAGCACACGCGGTGACAGGTCTTTTAAAGCTGTGGCACCACGTCTATGGAATGACCTGCCTCTACACCTACGGTCCATGGACTCTGTAGAGAGCTTTAAGAAACACCTCAAAACCCTCCTGTTCAAAAAGGCTTTTTAGTCTCCCACCTGACCCAGGACCACCACAGACTGATTACACTCTATGTATTCATCATAACGTACTCCATGTGTCATCCCCCCCCACCCCAGTCTCTCTATATCTCTATCGCTCTCTCTTTTCTCCTCCTTTACTCTCTCTCTCTCTCTCTCTTTAACCCCAACTGGTCAAGGCAGACAGCCATCCTTCAGGAGTCTGGGTCTGCTCGAGGTTTCTGCCCGTTAAAGGGACGTTTTTCCTCGCCACTGTCACCAATCACAAGTGTTTGCTCCTGAAGGATTCTGTTGGGTCTCTGTAAACTTAATTTGATTCTGATTTGAATTGATAAAGCACTTTGTGACTCTGTCTGTGAAAAGTGCTCTATAAATAAAATTTACTTTACTTTACTTTACTTTACTAAACTGATCAACAGCATCCATTTTCTACCGCTTGGAGGTCATGGAGGTAACAGCAGCATCAATAAAATAATCTACATGAATGAGACCAGAAAATGTGTTTAACTATGCTTATCTTATGCCAATTACACCTAATGTCACTAATTTGCATCATAGTTAAAATTTATTTATCTGTTGTAGGTGCCAGTTACCATTGCTCGACAGAAAATGCTCAAGTACTTTTGCTTTTCATATTATTTTTAATAAGTTTTGGCAGTAAAGGCCTAATGTGTGCTAATGCTAATAGTAGATGATGTGTACACATTAGGATGGGTAAAACGTACAAACCAAATATCCATATAGGGATATGTTAGTAAGTTAAACTAAATCTATATATAAACAAATATATCATAGAATAAAAAAAACAAATATGCTTAATCATGACTTAATTAATTAATTGCTTAATGATTCCATTTATTGGTTCTTCAACATCATCACCTCATTTCCATACTTTGGTTCTGAATTGCTCTAAAGTATTGTTATATTTCACCAGCAAGGACGAAACTATGGTCATTTGTAACAGTTGCAGAGTTTCCATTACAGCAAAGAGGGAAATACCTCCAACATGCACAAACATTGAACCACACAGCATCCAATTAAACTGCACTCATGTGACATCTTTGATCGGCTGCTTAGTGAAGGTGGTGGTGACTCTGGAGGTGGAGCGTACAACTACGCACTAACGCTGAACTCTTCTGGGTTCCATCGATACTGTTAATGTTAACGCCATGTCACTGTATCAACCTGCGTTCACTATTGTTTATGAAGAATCTCCATGTCCTATAATTACATTTATTTGACAGTAAGGCTCAGAGGCTGCAGCCGGTGGCTGTCACACTCCTTTACCTACCCCTTTATCAGGTTTGTTCGAATCAAATGCAAAATCTTACTGCATATTTAACATTAAAGAGTTAATGCAAACAAAGCCATTTGTGCTATCGTTTATTCTCTAATCTACTGAGAATCGAATCGATAAGTGATGTCGATAATGGAACCAGAATTGCCAAATGGGGGCTTCCATGAAACTGGTCCCTAAAAAGAGGGCATAGGGGCTAAAAATTCAAACCAGATGTAGACTAATGTTATGAAGCAAGTTTGGAAGCACTTTGGGTCTATTTTGAAAAGAAATATTTACTGAGATAAAAGAAAAACTACTTTTCAGATAAAACACATTTTTATATTATTTTTATACAAAAATCTGCATGTAACATGGTAAAAAGGACACGAAAATTACATGCTACTATTTTTTCAAATATCTTTTTATTCTTTCACAGGTACATTTTGGGAATCAAACTAATTATGCAAGGGAGAGTGTTTCATAAAAATTACCACTGTTGCAAAAATCACTCACAATTTATAAGTGTTTAAATGGGCAGGTTCCACATGTAATGTGAGTGGATACGATGGGTTACACGCAAAACCTGGAATGAGACTGCAGATTCATGAAAAACCTACATGTCTGGATTAGAAAAACCAGCAGGATCATCAAATTTAACACAGTGTCTTTATTTATAGCAGTATATAAGACCATTCAAGTTTTCCAGATCAAATGCACTTACACCTCGGTAGCTTTTCCTGTCCCAAATTTGGTCCTATTTTGGGCCCCTTTTTCTTTCTTTTTTTTTTTTTTTTTTAATTAAAAATTCATTAATTTTGGGATGGCTCAGAGCAAGAGTATAATTTTTTTTGCATTTATCTGAGGTCATCATTCGGTACATCCTGGGGTGAAATATGTCTAAATTTGTCTTTTATTATTGGGTCTAAAAAGCTGGTAAAGTGCCAGGTACCAAAATAAACCCAGTTTCATAGAAACATCTAAATTCTTATTAATTCCCATCCCTATGTGCTACACACACTAGTGAGATGTAGAAACTTTTGAAGCAGGATTTAGCTTCTCCACATCAGAGATACAGCTCCTCTGTTCTGTGCAACACCCACCCCCTCAACCCATACTGGTGCTGATACCCCTACCCCACAGCAGACCAACACAGGATACTGACAGATTTGATCTAAACACACCCTATAAACCAAAAGAGACTGTTCCTCCCCCTTCATCTCCTCCTCTGGCTCTTCACTGACACCACAGTTAAACACCAAACACATGGAAGGCAAATACAGGACTAAAAGCTCATTAAAAGCCGACTGATTATAGATTCAGACCACACTGACAGAGCTCATTATCTGATTAATAGTTTAGTTTGCAGCAGAGTTGGGTCCACCAGCTGCCTCCTCCCTGATCTGAACATCAGAGCATCTGCATGAACCGAGGAGCGAGAAGAGCTCCTCTGATTAACAGTGAAGCGAACAGAAATCCAGCCCTGCAGCTTCTCGCTCTGTTTTTTGGGGCTAAAGTGACAGAGTCAGTAGATTCTATATTAAGATCTTCTCGTCTGACAGGCATCGTTTCCAGTCGGAGTCATCCCTCCATCCTCTGCAGGCCGTCCTGCTGCTGTCAACACGAGGCCGGGCTGTTTGTCAAAGATGATATCAGCCGGTCAGTTTGCCGCTGATAACCATTTTATTTATGGAAAGGAACATCCACAGTGGGCTTTATTTACAGGATTTTTTTTTTTTTTTTTTTTTTACTGTTTAGAGATTTACACACTTGTCACCTCTGTCAAAATGTCACACCACCTCAAGCTCTCGACAAAACTCTGGCGAGGGTCTTCAAAACATTCCAGGAACATCTCTGGATTTTTGACATTTGCGAATCCAGCTAAAGTATTACAGCAACATGATGACCCTGTCAGCTTTTAACAAATAAAAATATCCCTTCACTGCTGTAGAAAGGAGGGGTTTTTTTACCTATTGGGGGGGGTACCAAAAGGTGACCCCTGTGCCCCAAGACCTTCAACAAATGCTGCAATACTTGGCTTCATCATTAGTGTATTAATGTGATATTTGTCATGCGCTTCAATCATTATAACTCTGAAAATATGCACATTAAGATTCCATTTACTCCTGGTAAATACATTCTCCATCCAGAAAAGTTATAGCAATGTGTGAATGTGTCATCATTAAATTTTAATCTGATCTGCCAGAACCACATCTGAAGTTGATAAGAAGGTGCAGATGTATTGTGTATAGTAATGATAACATATACACCATAATCTATGCTTACAAAGAATTTATATGGACTTGCTTCTACACTCTGGTGCAACATCCTCATCATTATGATCCCCCTCTGACCTCTGACCCCTGAAACATGACTAACACAGTACTCATTCTCATCTTAAATCATTAATCTGATGAACATCTAACAGAAGAAACAGAAGATTCATGTCTCTAGAGCCATAAAGAAAGAAGATGCAAGATGACTTTATGTGTGGACAGAGCTATCAGAGTACAGAAACAGTGACATTTACAAGACATTTATAAACAAATGTTACAACAGGTTATCAACAAACCTGTTGCTATGACAACAGGAAGTACAGCATCTAAAAAGGTGACTAATCTTAGAGGTAAAGATAATGAGAAAAGCTGGTGACAGTGTACCTTACCCAATTTTCATGGAGCTTCACTTGATACGGAAATACTAAAATGATCTTTTACACTTTGGAAAGGTAGAAAAGTTAGTGCATCAACAAAAGGTAAATGCAAATAAGTACAAAAGAATCAGATTTGGCCAATGTTTATGCATCTCTGCACATTCACATTTACTAAATTAATACATGAAAAACTCCAAAATGACATATTAGATGAAAACCAAGCAAAAAACACTCCAAATCACCACCATGTATTTTAACAAATGTCAGACAAAAGGCTTTGATAAACTATTGAAGAGTCTGAAACTGTGTTATATGATCCAGACCTGAGGTTCACTTCAGACACAGAAACTAAAACCAGCTTCAGGGTTTTAACAAAACACCTCTTATGTCTGTCAGCTACTCAGTCAACTCAAGTCGTATGAAAGGTTACACTGAACAGGCAAACTTTTATACTATGAGTCATTATTGTAGAGTTATAAAGACTTTACATGTGGAGGGAAACCTGACTCTGGATGAAGGCAAGATGAAGGACTGAATAAATATTGAATTTCTTTAAATTATTAAGTTAATGGGCAGTGGTTGGTACTTTCGTGTCCTGAGTTCGATCCCAGCGCTGACTGGTGTGGGCCTTTCTGTGTGGAGTTTGCATGTTGTCCCCTTGTGTGGGTGGATTCTCTCTAGCTGTTTTCAGAACAGCCAGCCTGGTGTCGGAGCTGGTTCCCGCACCAGTTGCACTGGGAACCGCAGTGCTTTCCCGTGAACAGCCCACGTTCTTATTATGTGAGCCCATGACATGTCATTGACAGAGGGCATTGCTTTGCCACCAAATTTTATTTTTTAAAAAGGCCATACGAAAGCGGATGTGTTCATGGCAGAGAAAATAACAACAGTGCTATGAATCGCATCATCGACTACCTGCGAACATTTGTACTCTTAATACAGATCATAATTTATCTGCACCAAGCCATGCTGCAACATCTGCTGTGTGGAAAAAGGCAGCGATGCCAATCCAGAGATGAAACCTCAGCAGGCGAACACAGATCAGCCTGGTGACGTCCACTCATGTCGTCATGGTTTGCTTAGAAAAAACAGTTTTACTTGGTGCTTGTCAGGAACCAAATTTTTGGTTCCCGAAAGCTTTGATTTTTGGTGTGGACATCAAGGTTATTATCGTTAATGAAAACTAACGAAATGACAAAGACTATAATTGAAAAAACATTTTCGTTAACAAAAATAAATAAAAACTAGAATTAAAAGCAAAAAACGATAACTAACTGAAACTGTATGGTGTGCTTCTAAAACTAACTAAAACAGATACAAATTATTGATAAAATTCCCTTCATTTTCATCTTTGTCAATGTTGGATTGATATGAAATGGATTTATTTCACTTGAACAATTGTAGCTAGCGGCCCCATACGGCACTTCACAGTCCGTCACTTCTTGTCACTTGTCGTTCAGTCATCTTCTCATCCCCACTCTACCTGGAAACATGGAGACTAATGTTGGGAGAAAGCAGCAGAGTCCTGTCTGGGATTTATTTGAATACGATGGCGAGGAAGATAAAAGACATGAAGAAACTAAAACTAATACTAGAACTAAACTAAACCTAAACTAAACCTAAGCATTTAGAAGAAAACAAAAACTAATAAGAACTAGCAAACCTGCTCTAAAAACTAATTAAAACTGAATTAGAGAGAAAAAAAAAGTTAAAACTAACTAAAACTAAACTGTAATGAAAAATCCAAAACTATTATAACCTCGGTGGACACGTTGGCTGGTTTAAGATTAGGTAATAATAATAATGGATTAGATTTATATAGTGTTTTTCTATGAATGCATACTCAAAGCACTTACAGAGGATCCATTATTCATTCACTCACACTTTCCCCCTCTGGTGGTGGTAAACTGCATATGTAGGCACAGCTGCCCTGGGGCAGACTGATGAAAGTGAGGCTGCCAATTTGCATCTATGGCCCCTCCGACCACCACCGAACATTCATACACATTCATACACCTTTTTCATACACCAGTGTGAGTAGCAGCACTGGAGGAAAGGAGGGTGAAGTGTCTAACCCAAGGACCAGCACCGGCACAGTTTTCTGTCGGTCTGTAAACAGCTTAGGAGTACTCAGTCAGGTTTCCTCCCACTGTCCAAAGGTCGATTTGGAGAAATGATGAGGTGAGGGGGGCTTTATCTACAGAGCAACCCCCCATGTCCGCCATATACAGGTTTATCACCTTACTTTTAGAGTAACATACCCCCCCCACCCCACCCACCCACCCCCGTCTCAAATTCATAATACCATTAGTGGGCCTTTGTTCAAAAAAGGTTGAGAAACACTGATATACAGTAATGGGAAAAAGTTTTCTGACACCCTTAAAATTACACAATTTCAAGTATTATCATTAAATATACTGCAGAAAAACCTGTTGAGTCTGATACTGGACTGTCAGATAATCTGGGACATCACCTCTGTCTGATGTTTAAACCTGGTCATGAACATATTTCCACTGTGCGCTTTACTGATATGTATCCAGCTCCATCTTACTGAAAAATTACGTTATTTGCACATTATAGTTTATTTTTGCACCTTTCCGTTTGATCCTGTTTGTTCAGATTTTCTACAGTTTTTTAATTTATTATTTATAGTGTGTTTGCTCTGCTCTTGTATTTTTACTGCTTGTCAAGCTGCTGCAGCACTACAGTTTCCCAGTTTGGGATCAATAAATTATATCTATCCATTTATCAGACGCAGAGCTTTAATCTGTCAAAAAGTTGAACAGCAACGACAAGTTAGAGAAAAGTTTTTCGACAGTGTTGAAATGCTATACAGTCTCAAATGAAATGTTCACAGAAAAAAAGGTGTGGCTGCATCAAACAGACACAAAGAACTGCAAATAATTTTTTTGGGTTTTGTTTATTGTTAACAAGAAATAAAGCAAACTAAATTCTTGTCAGTTTCAATATGTCATGCCCTGGATGCGTTTCATTATCTGCTGAAACATTCAGTTTTGACCTTGATGGGACAAAGTATGTGCAGAAGAGAAGATGTGGGTTTGGAGAATGGAACAATACTTGGCAGAGTTCAGTGACTTAATCGTGATTATTAACAGAGCAGCTCCTAAACTATGGAACGATCTGCCTCTCCATATCAGGCCTCCTCTCTGTTTGTTTTTAAATCCCTTCTTAAAACCCATCTTTTCTCCTTGGCTTTTGAAACCATGTGAGATGTTTGAAGGTACAATCTTTATTCTATTGTTTTTATTTGGTAGTGGTTTATAGTTCTTATTTATCTATTAATTTTGTTGTTTTTAAATTGTATGGCTTTTTACATTTTTTTTTAATCTATTCTTGTATTTTATTATTTTATTTGGGCTTTATATATTCTTCCATATAGCACTGTTTTCTTTTTTGTACAGTTTGTGTGTCTTTAAATCTATTCTGTATTTTATTCTTCTATTTTGGTTTTAATTAATCTTCTGTACAGCACTTTGGTCCACTGCGGTTGTTTTAAAGTGCTTTACAAATAAAGTTGGATTGGATTGGAGATGGCGACACAATGGTGCAGTGGTTAGCACTTGTGCCTCACAGCAAGAAAGTCCCAGGTTCGATTCCAACACCAGTTGACGGGGGTGGGACCTTTCTGTGTGGAGTTTGCATGTCCTCCCCTTGTCTGCGTGGGTTCTCTTCAGGTACTCCGGCTTCCTCCCACCATCCAAAGACATGCACTGATAGGTTAATTGGTTAATGTAAATTGCCCATAGGTGTGAATGTGAGAATGATTGTTTGTTTCTATATGTTCAACCCTGTGATGAACTGGCGAAATGTCCAGGGTGTACCCCACCTTCACCTGTAAGTAGCTGGGATAGGCTCCAAGCGACCCCCGTGACCCTAGTGAGGATAAAGCAGGTTCAGAAAATGAATGAATGAATGGATTGGAGATCACAAATGCATAGGGTATCCAAAACTTTTCCACCCCTGTACATCTGTCCTTTACTGATTTTGATTCATTTTTAAAAAGGTATGTCTCTTTACTTTCCTCTTTGCATCATGTTGTGATTACAAAGTTTGATACCAAATACAAAGTACTGGAGCTCAGATCTGCTTTGACGCCTGCAGTTGTTCGATGTTTCACCTTCATCTCGTCGTGCAGTGCAGTGTTCGTCTGCGCCTCACTCTTCTTCACATGAGTTCTGCCGTGATATTCCTGTAAATAATCACTTTTTTACCCACAGACCCAGTTTTCAGCTGCAGACCCCGCAGGAGGCTTAATGACCGTGGCCTCTTTTTGCTGACTGACGGCCTGACGGCTCTTGATGAATGACGTTCTGCAGCTCGACAGGCTCAAACCAACACCAGGCGGTGGGAGGCGATTCAGCTGCTACACATCAGCCGTCCGTCCTCTGAGGCCCCGCCGCCGTAATGAGGCTGCCGGTCGGTTCAGCGGAGGGCCACAGGGGCCGAGGCCGAGTGATGAGGGCCGAGCGTGACAACGTGATGGAGCGCGAGCAGCAGAGTCGGCGAGGAAATGAGGGAAAGGAGCGTGTCAGCGCTGTCAGGAGGAACGCTCATTCCTCCAGGTTTTTCTTTCTAACCTTTGTCCACAGAAGCCGGCACAGCTCCATCTGTCTTCTGCTGATTTATATTCACACCGTGCAGCTGCTGACACCACCCGCTCCATGAACACACTGGACACGACTGGTGGTGATGGAAACACGGGGAAGCAGAAAGACGTAAAGAGTTGGAAAAGAAAAGTGCATTATGTGGTGATGAAGATTCAGGAGGTAGAAGCACAGGGAGAGTCCTCTAAAGTCAGAACTGACTGACCTCAAACTAGAGGATGTTGTGCTTTACACGTTGTTTCAAGGCCCATTTATTTACTGTAACGTACGTGAATAGGTATGTCCATTTCAAATGTTATGTCCATTTCAAATGTTGTCACTCATCCCTGACTTTAAAGCAGTGTATGACATTTGTGTCCAATTTTTCATCAAATCTGACATGACAAATTCATGGGGCCCAGCATTTGTGGGGAGCCCATTGAGCAGTGGAGGGGGTCCAGTGAAAACAGGCCACAAGTTGTGAAAATTTCATGTAAGATCCGCTGTATGAGAGAGGTGTAGAAGTCGGGAGTTGGAAGTATGTTAAGTGTCAGTTTCTTTTTCACGCTAACGTAAGTGATGTTATGTGTGGATTCCCCCCCCGCGCTTCAAGAGATCGACAAGATGCTGAATTTTATGAAAGGGTCCACATCATTTACCTTTCATGGGGCCCACAATTGGTAGCGGCGCCCCTGATCCCCATAAGAAAACATTTTATCCATCTTAATACACAGACAGTACCTAACATGCATTCTCATGACAGGAGAGTTAACCTTCAGTATGTGCTTGTGTTATAATCCAGACCTACTTGCTGTGAGGGAACAGTGCTAACCACTACGCCACAGGTGTCAAACATGCCAAATCCTGCCCGCCAAAAGGTTCGATCTGGCCCCTGGGATGAATTTGTTAAATGCAAAAATTACACTAAAGATATTAACAATCAAGGGTGTTAAAATCCTTTTAGGTCATTTCAATATAAAGTGTCTATCATAATAAACTATAAATGATGAAAACTGTAAATTTGTCTCTTTGTTTTAGTGTAAAAAAAATAAAATTACACAAAAATGTTTACATTTACAGACTAGCCTTTAACAAAAAATGTGAATATCTGAAAAGTTTTAAGAGAAGTATGTGGAATTTTAACAATATTCTCCCTGTTATTTAATGTTTTGTGTATTTGTAGATCCACTGCGATCTCTAAGTTGTGATTCACATGTATAAATGCTAAACTAAGGTGTAATATTGTTAACACTGCACTTATTTTAACAAAGAATTTTCAGGTTCATATTTGTTTATGTTATGTTCAAGTACAATTCGTAGATGTAAACATTTTCATTATGGAATTTACTTTTTTCACTCAAAAGTTCTTATCCTATTATTTATATTATTGTCCTGGTCCGGGCCATTTATATCATACTAGGCCGAATGTGACCCCTGAACTAAAATGAGTTTGACACCCCTGCACGACGCCATCCAATGGGTCAGTCCATATGAAACACCTGAATGACCGCCTCCATTTTTCTTCACACTTCCAGAACATGTTATTGGACCTACTAATCACCATGCAACATTAAGCCTCATATTCACTCTGTAACCATTATCCTATTTTCTCTTCATTGTGCTTAATCTTCCGTAACATATAAAAAATTTGGTGCATTTTTTTTCATTGTTTCATTGTTTTATTGATCTGTTCTGATTCTGTACAGTATCCTTGAGTAGTGAGGTGAGGCTAGTACTTTTAAATAAAATGTATCATTAGTAGTATTAGTAACTGTAGCAGTAGTTTGTGAGATATTGGGGCTGATTTCGCTGTAAAAAGGAGTGGTACAGAAAAAAGGTGCTAACTTCAATAAGTCATTGCTTATTACTATTCATGATGGATTCATCAAAATTTCAAGAGTTGTTCTAAGGTACAAGATGTCTTTAGCTTCTATAAGGGAAGATCCATGTTCGCATATTTGCTGTAGCTTGACGAAAACTGAAAAATAAAAATCAACTGATACATGTACAAAGAAATAAACCACTTATTTCTACACTAAAATCTGTATCCTGCCCCATTTATTTTCAAACCTCCAATATCTCTAAACATCTTTATCTAAATATGTCTATTCTAAAAAGAACTAATGAAGATAAAGAGATGAAATTTCATATAGTGTTTAGTAGGACTAGGCAGTTGGGAACATTTTCTGAAATCTGGTCATTGGAGGTGAATTTACTCTTATTCTGTTACTGCACTGTTATAAATCAAAAGGGTTTTCTCTTCTGAATATTGTGCTCATTTTGTGTCTAATTTTTCTAGGTAATATTTGCCCTTTTACCCTAATAGAGTGCATTAATAGAACAGTATTCATACTTTTAGAAGGAGAAGAGGAGCAACTTTCCCATAATACTGCATCTTAGTTGAACAAAATAAATGATAGAACCCATTACGTTTTAGACTTTTGTTTGTGTCGAGTATAGAATCTGCAGATATTGGTATTAATCTCAAAAAACTTAACAACTGAAGTACATAATCCATTTCACCGAGTAAATGTTTGACTTCATTGATATGCATTTCATGGCTTCCCAGTCTTCAGATCCTCATGCCAGAGCTCCAACGTCCTCAGATGATATATTTCCATCCTTGACGGTCGCTGAGCTGTAAAACATCGCCCGGCGTCAACGTGCAGTGTCGCCGTTTAAACGTCTGACCATCAATTTCTCCACATCTGTCCTTGATGAGTTCAGACGGTAATGCAGACACCGGTGACCTCTGAGCGAAGGCGTCTACGTTTTGGAATAATTATGGGAAAATAAACTACGCAGCTGAAGTTTGGTGTAAATTTTGTGAGAAAAGAATGTCTCTGTGCTCCTGTATGTCACTCAACACGTCATGGAAGATGTAAATTAACATATGAGTTTCATTTTTATCAGCGTTTCCACTTTAATATTTTGCTATAATTGAAATCATACTTTCCATTCTGTTTCACTGAGTCAGTGTGAAATCTCTCTTATGGATTTAGCTGATGGATGACTTTCTTTCATATAAGTAAAAAAACAGAATTACTTATATTTTTGGTTTGTGTTGTAATAATAGTATTAGTAGAAACAAACATTTTAAGAAAAAAAGACAAAGACTGACATTCACTGAAATGGTGCAAACAAAAAATGAAAACCAGTACAGAATCACATCATGTATGAAGAGGAGACAAACTACAGAAGTGTCTGAAATGATGTTTCTCTCACTGAGACCAGATATTTTCTTTGGAAATAAAAAGTTAAAGCAGCTTCAGGATTTGAGTAAACACCCAAACAGCTCAGGTCACATGTTACTGAAGGAAATACTGTATAACTGGAAAAATCTTACCAATTTACTGAAAATTCTGTTAAAATATTCCTAATATTTGAAGGAAACCAGTGCATAGAGAAAGAAATTTCCAGAATTTTTTTTTTTTTTTTTTTAATTTCTAATTTAGAGAGACAAAAAAAACAAAATCTAATGTGGCTCCTGTAAATTGACCTTGATGTGACTTGATTTTGGTGCTGGTTCGAACTTGTTGCAAATATGAGTGTAATATGTGGCTGGTCATCATAGTTACGCATAACATCTTTAGCTCAACTGCAGTTATGAGCCACACAACAAAAGCAAATGAGGAAACTTTTCATAATAAACAGTAGTTTTAAGATTTTTCAGCCGTGAATATAGTTGTTGATTTTTCAAATCTGTGGTCGATTAGTTAAGATAGAACCTGAATACTTTAGACATTTCCAGTGAATTTGGTTTGGATGTTTTATCTGAATGTCATGCATGGTGGTGTACATCAGGGGTCACAAACCCTGGTCCTGGAGATCTACTATCCTGCGTGTTTCAGATGTTTCCCTCTACCTGACAGGTCGTTATCAGGCTTCTGCAGAGTTTGATGATAGGCTTATCATTTGAATCAGGTGTGTTGGAAGAGGGATACATCTAAAACATGCAGGATAGTGGCTCTCGAGGACCAGGGCTGGTGACCCCTGGTGTACACGCTGTCAGGTTTAATGAGGAATGGAGGGTCCGGAGAGAACAAAACTCACCTTACAAAGATGATCAGCCACAATACGAGCAAATCCAAAAATACACAGCAGGCACAAGGGACAATATGGAAGCATGAAGATCATAGGTACCAAAAAAAAACAAGAGACTAGAGACAAACTACTGGTCAACACATGGAAGGAGAGTGGTACATGTAGACTGATTACTGAACTACAAACAGGTGAGAATGGGCAGAGCCAGGGCTGATGGAGGAGTGGTCGAGAAGGTGGGAAACGGTGGACAGGAAGTAAATGGACAATAACGCACAATGAGGCAACTTGTAAAATAAACAGGAAACACAGAAAACTATGACATGACCCACAATTCTGGGTCAACAAGGTTTTGATCTGCATAATTTTATGTTGTGAGCAGAATGACTTTACCTCGGTTGGAACCTCGACAAAGATGGAACTAAAATAATGTCTGAAGAGAAACATCTGTTCAAGGGCGAGACGTGTTGAGCTGATACTGTCTGTAGAAAAACAGTATATATTAGAAAATATTAGATTTTGTCTCTGGTCTGTTGAAAAAAAAAACAGTTGTTTCTTTATGATGTGTTTAATCATTTTCAGAAAACAGTACCATTCCATAATACAAGCAAATGAGATAAATACTGTCATATTCTGACCTTTTTTGTATGGAGTGAATCAGATGCTTGGGTAGAACTCACTTCATACAATAGAAAATCTCTTTTTGGTGAACTTTACTTCATCTCTGGGCCTGGCCTAGTGAAAGTGAACATCAGGGTCAATTTATTTTTTCTCTAAAACAATACTTTCGATTACTCAGCATGAAAGACATATATCTCTACTTGCTAAAACTGTGTTTATTTAATTTGTACCTGAATTACAACTGGCTATATAAGAAAATATATGAGATTACAGTGTAAATTAGGAACAGTAAAGGTTGTAAATTAATGTATACAGCATACATTCAGAATGTAAAGAGTAATGTGTAAATAAATAAATTCAAAATATATGCCTGTGTCTAATCTGATATGTCATAATAATCAAATACTATAATGATTTTGAATGTTATTTCTTATAAAAAAATTTAAAAAAAAACAGCAGAAAGATGTGTATTAAATATAGTAATGAAACATATGTCTCCAAAGACTGATCATTTTATCAGTATCTTAATAAAATCTTTGATTATTATTCTGGTGCATCACACTGAACAAACACCTCACTCTGTTACTTTTTTGGATTCTCACTCTGTTACCATGAAGTAATGTCTGTTAAAACTAAAATAAAAATGACATCATTTCATTTTTGGATATAATGTACTCTCATATATTAAGCTAAATATTTGCACTTTCCTTGAGGAACACCATTTTTTGGTATTTTTTCCAAACCTTGAATAACTGCTGTATATTTTTCCTCACTCTGCTTCCTCGTCAGTGATGATGAATTCATGTTTTTATTAAATATTTGATTATTGTTTCTTAATGGCATGTTAAAGTACTTGCCTAGCTACTAGCTATTATGGTTGCTGCAAAATATTTTCTTTTAAAAACAGATATGGAATGATTATTATTGCTGCACAGTGCTTTCTCACTCCATTTCTCGCTTGGCCAGGCCCTTATGCAGGTGAGAACATACAGTTTTTCGCATCAGTGATAACACTTTTCTGGGTTGTGGGCTCTTGCTCAGGTTCCAGGGCTCCTAAATACTTCCATCCTAAATGTAATACTATTTGTATTTGTTTAGAACTAGAAAAAAAATAGCATTATCGTTAAAAAAAAAATATTAAAATGTTCTCATCAGTCTGATATGAAACCATAAAATCTGTTGTGAGCAGAATATTGATCCCTGACTGGACAGTGTTGCATTATTAGGGTTTGTGGCATTGAAGTGGTGGGACCCAACCCCTGGCAGCCCCCCCCCGGCCCCTGGTGGTCCCTGCTCTCACAGTGGAAATGCCAAAAAAAAAAAAAAAAACTGGGCCAAGTCAAATCAAGTCGAGCTGATACTGGTGGTGGAAAAGGGGTGAATTTGGTCGACGTGGGCCCACATGGGAGGCGATCCGTCACTGACACTGTTTGTCTTGGCCTTCCTCGACTCCCAGCTACTGAGACCACGTTGAAAAAACACGTCTTTCACACCGACACTCATGTTACGTTCACTGTCAGAGTAATGACGCCTCTCTTTTCAAAACCGTCCACAAATGACCGGTGGAACAGTAAAGCCCTTATCTGCGGGAGGAATGCAGATTTTCCTACCATCTGGATACTAATTTGAGGTTTTAACACTTTTCAGTGACTCAGGGCTCATTAAACTCTCAGCAGGTTAAATGACTGAATCGACTTTTAGCTGAAGCATGAGAAAGAAAAGCAGAAAAGCAGCTCGACTTGTTCTTTTCTATTAAAGCTTAAATTCCCACTGAACACTGTGATGGTTATGAAAATTAAAGCCTGTCACTTCACAAAGACCTTCAAACTTTAACATTAAAAGCCACAAACAGTCACTTTTTCATCAACAAACGGATGGTTTAACGTTCCCGTTTTCCATCTGTGCTGCTCGGAGTGAATATTAGCAGCTGTATTTAAAAGCCTGTGGACAATAGGACAATAATTAGTTTCTGAGTTCAGTGGAAATTGCATGTTTGTGAGTTTTTCGGCGAATGTGTTTGATGCCCTCAATACAAGGCTGTTAAAGCAGGAACTTCAATTACATGTCGTAAAGGGATTAAACAGAGCCGTGGTCGCTTCAGTCGCAGTAATACACATAAATACACACACGGTAGTAGTCTCACACGGAAAATAAATGACATGTTATACAGTATGTTTTCATGTTCAGCTTTCAGACTTAATGCTAATGTGATTATAAAATTGTTTGCATCCTATTTATATATTTATACAGTAACTATTGCCTATTGCATTTTCACATAAAACCCCCATGTCTGCTACTAATGTAATAGACTTTTTGTTTTTACTGCAGCGGCTTTTAGAGTATTTGTTTTCTTTAAGATCCTCACTAGACATGTTATAAGGCTTAATCTGATTTTGGTTCAACGACCACATTAAAGTCTGTGTAAAGGAAACACATTAACATGTAAGGAAACACCTCAAAACATTGTGGAAGATTCATTTTCATTAGTGATTTAAGCTGTTTACGACTATTGTTATTTCAGAGAAAAGGCAGAAACTTGAACATTTTGAGCAAAGCAGTGGATTTTTCTTTTGTTTTTACTACATTGCAATATGAAAAATTAACATCTAAACTGATTCTGTCATAAACTGCATCATTTTATGAGACAGAACAAACCCTAATAATCAAGGCTTTCCTTTCATACATGACAGAATTACAATCTTTTTATAACCTGCGTACTTCTGATAGTGGAAAAAGCTGCAACACATCTCATCACAGGGGGAAAAATAACTGCTATACCATGAAATTACCATGAACCAGTGTTAGATATAATCTAAAAATAAAAGGATGTGATAGAAATCTTTGCCAACTTCCCAACAACATAGTGAACCACGTAATACAGATCAGTAGCATTTGACTGTTTAATCATTTTCATCATATTTTTGCTTTTTTTCGGTGGACAAGAAGAAGTGGTTTAATAATGTCAAATCAGAGCAAAACGAACATTAGTTTATAGTGTAGAAATACAAACACGTGACGGCATAATCCTTCATTAATGCAAAAACAAACTAGATGTTTCTTTATTTTGTATATTTTCTTTACTTTGCCATGAACTACACATTTTTTGCTTGTAAAATGATCTTTTAAACAGACAAACATCATATGTGTAAACTGTGATACATGGTGGTGAATTTGATTTGTTGATACCAATGGAAAAACAACATATGAAGCTAATTTCTTTGAATTTTTGTGTATTTCTTTGTCACTTGTACCAGAGAAAAACTGCCAAACATATCTTCTTTTTCTGTACTAAATTAATGTTCTTTTGCTACTACAGAAGATCTGACGCTTTCATTGATTTTATGATTTTCTCAAACTACAGACTACACACACTCTAAGGCCTAGTTTACATGACAACGCTCTCTGGTGAAAACGACAAAATATTCTATCAGATGTGCCTTTTGTTTAAACAGCAATGGCGTTTTGTGGAGGTTGAAAACACAAAAAGTGAAACTACCTTCCAGAGTGGAAATCTTCACCCATAAAGACCCAGTGGTAATTTGCTGCAGTTTCCGAATGATTTTTTTTCTCTAGATTTAACCTTTTTTAAATGATTTATCACCATTTACAACAATATTATCCTTCGTATTTTGTATTTTTTTCAGTGAAAATCATGTATTTTCCTATATTCAATTCACTGATCATGTAGATGTTCATTAAAGCACCAGAGTAAAGTTGAGGGTTACTGTATCAAAAACAGTAAAAACTGCAGAAAAAGTCACTTTTTCAGTATAATTTATCATTAACTGGACATAAACCCAGTGTCTCCATCCACTGTCATTGATCCAACTCCATGGGTTTTACGGGTGAATCAATGTTGTAGAAGATGACGGTGTTTCCATGTTCATTATGGAGCCTCTGAACGTCCAAATGGGTCGTATCTGATGACCATGAAAAGATGACAAACTGCATTTTACACCAATTATTTACATGGATTGATAGAATTAGTGGATCACCAGGTATTAAATATTTTACATCAGTGTTTGGGTCTTTCTGGGTTACAAACGCTCCACTCTCGCATCACCGTCTAAAGCACAGGTGTCAAACATGCGGCCCGGGGGCCAAAGGGTCCATTCTGGCCCTGTGATGAATTTGTGAAATGCAAAAATTACACTGAAGAAATTAACAATCAGTGGTGTCAAAATAATTTTAATTCAGGTTCCACACACAGATCAATATGATCTCAAGTGGGTCAGAACCAGTAAAATACTATTATAATAACTTATAAATAATGACAACTACAAGTTTTCTCTTTGCCTTAGTGTAAAAAAAAGTAAAATTACATGAAAATGTTTACATTAACAAGCTATCCTTTTACAAAAAGTTGAATAACCTGAATATGAACAACCTGAAAATGTCTAAGGAGAAGCACAGTATATGCAATTTTACCAATGCTGTGCCTGTTACTAAATGTTTTGCACATGTGTAAATGATAAACTGATAAACTGAGGCAGAATAAGATTAAAACTGCACTTGTTATTCTTAAGACATTTCAAGTCGTTCGTATTATTCAGATTTTTACAGAAACTTTGTAGATGTAAATATTATTCTAATATAAATTTACGTTTTTTGCTGTTATTATTTTACTGGTCTGGCCCACATGAGATCATATTAGGGGGAATGTGGCCCCTGAACTAAAATGAGTTTGACACCCCTGGTCTAAAGGGTTGAAAACACAAAACTGCTCTTCTACATCACAGGCACAACATGTTGGGTTATTTCCCAGCAACAGACCTTCAAGTTGCCTTAGCCGCTCTAATTTACATCCAAGAGTCGTTTTGGCAATTGTAATGATTTTGTTTTTTTTTTTTTTTTAAATTAACATTTTTATTCAAAGAGCAGATCTAGTCTGTCACGAATATCTTTATAGAGAGTAGTGTTCTGTTTCCTGTTTATGTGATTGTATTTTGTGCTAGGAGAGAACAGGCAGAGAAGTAGAAAGGTTCTACACAGGCGTTTGGTGTTGGTGGTGGGGATGCCACCTAGACGTGCATACTACATCGATAAATAGGAAATTTCACACACTTTTGCGTGTCCGTCTGCATACAGATTTCCCCCAAAAAATGCACATCTAAACGCAGAATTAAAAGTGAGAATGTAACACCACTTTTGCAGTTTTAGTTCAGATCGTGACCGTCTAAACGCAGCCTAAGCAGAAGGAAACACACAGTCAGGCTTCAGCAGTCAGAGTGTGTGTGTGTGTGTGTGTGTGTGTGTGTGTGTTGTATGAAAGGATGAAATCACCACCACATGTGAGAGTTGACTGACTGACAGACTGTTAATCTTTCACCTCTTCCTCCTGCCATCATCTTCTCACTCATTCAACTTTCACCTCCTCTTCCAACCTCAGCGCCTAAAAATTACTTTCAGATACAGTTTTCTTTCATTTTTACCAAACTTTTCCTGGAACGTGGCCTGCATTGGGTTTTCTCTGTGGATCTGGTCCAGAATGAAACATCTGAGAAATCAATTTATGGACTTCAGAAGGTCAGACTGGAGATTCTCTAGACTGGTTTTTGCACTGGGGGACATGGTTCTTCTTTATGAAATAGATGGAAACACTAGTTTTTAACCAAACTGTGACTGTGTGTTCTGATGCTTTGCTGTTTGCAGAATCTGTGAGTCTTACAACTTCATAAAATCCCTGTCATTAATCAGTCCTTCTCCTGAACCCCAATGGATCCTTCAACTGAATTAATCTGTCCTCTATGAGAAGTGGAAGTGAAGTAATGCAGTTATAATTCATGTGAGAATTACATTAATCTACCATGTGTTTCTTCACACATACACGGGAAAATCCTAAAAACATCTGACTAAAGCTTCTTTATGTCATTATGTCTTTTTATTAGCAATATATTTTAGTTGCATAGTGCTCTGCAAACTACTCTGACACTTAACACTGGTTAAAACATGTAGAAAAAACAATGAAAATATCAGTAAATGCACAATAATACAGCAATTTATCAAATTAGAGCCAGTTAAAACAAGATAAAAGATTACAAAGTGATCATAGTAAGAGTAGATCTAAGCCACGTCAGAACTTTTTTAGGTTTATGTTTTTAGATGCACGTTCAAGAACCATTATAAGCTTCAAAATTCTAAGCTTCAGAACTGATAAGTTTCTGTTTTTTGGCCAAAAAGTCACAATGTCACTGTATTTTGTCTCCATAGTAGATCTGTAACAACAGGCGCAGTTTCCATGAATATGTCGGCCATCTTCTGTCCTTCATATGAGAAGTGGAAGTCTATAGTCTGTCCGTCCATGGGAGTGGATCTGTTCTTCACTGTGGTTCTCCCCGAGGTTTCTCTTCACTCACTGGGTTTTTGGAGTTTTTCTTTGCCAAGAAGGAGGGTCTAAGGACGGGGGATGCCCAGGACATTAATCCATTCCCTTCTTCTATTTACAGGGTGGGGAAGCAAAATTTACAATAATTTGAGGCAGGGATTGAAAGACAGTGTATGACCAATTAGTTTATTGAAAGTCATGAGAATTTATTTGCCACAAGAAAATTGACATAATAGAAAATGTTTTTATTCTATGTGTCCTCCTTCTTTCTCAATAACTGCCTTCACACACTTCCTGAAACTTGCGCAAGTGTTCCTCAAATATTCGGGTGACAGCTTCTCCCATTCTTCTTTAATAGTATCTTTCAGACTTTCTCATAATAGTTTTGCTCATAGTCATTCTCTTCTTTCCATTATAAACAGTCTTTATGGACACTCCAACTATTTTTGAAATCTCCTTTGGTGTGACGAGTGCATTCAGCAAATCACACACTCTTTAACGTTTGCTTTCCTGATTACTCATATGGGCAAAAGTTTCTGAAAATGTATGGATAATAGTGTTAGGTATGAGTATGACATCAATATATGTTTGGTTTCAAAACAATTGACGTAGTGCCTGCTGAGAAAAAACAACTAAATGTTCATTGTAAATTTTGCTTCCCCAACCTGTATTTGACTGTTGTTTGTTTTCATATCCAACTAATTCTGTAAAGCCCTGTTTTTTTTTTTGTTACCTCCGCCAAGGAGGTTACGTTTTTGCCAGCGTTGGTTTGTCTGTCTGTCTGTCTGTCCGTGTGCAAGATAACTCAAAAGTTATGGACGGATTTGGACGAAAGTTTTAGGAAATATTGATACTGGCACAAGGAACAAATGATTAAATTTTGGTGGTGGTGATTGTGGGGGGGGGGGCACCAAGGTTATTGTCGTCAACGAAAACTAACAAAATGACTAAAACTAGAATGGAAAAAATATTTTTGTTAACTGAAATGAATAAAAACTATAATTAAAAGAAAAAAATATTACTAACTGAAACTCTATTGTGTGCTTATAAAACTAACGACATTGTATAAAAATTATGGATAAAATTTACTTCATTTTCGTCAATGTCGGATTGAAATAATTTATTTTGCTCAAGCAATTTTATCTGCTGGCACCATATGATATTTAACAGTCTGTCATTTGTGGTCACTTGTTGTTTCCAGTCGTCTTCTCGTCCCCACTCTACCTGGAAACATGGAGACTAAAGTTGGGAGAAAGCAGCAGAGTCCTGTCTGGGATTTATTTGAATATGATGGAGAAGAAGAGAAAAGATATAAAGAAACTAAAACTAAACTAAAACTAAGCATTTAGAAAAAACTCAAAACTAATTAAAAAAAGGAAAAATGAAATAAAACTAAACTACAAAAAATCAAAAACTATTATAACCTTGGGGGACACTGATCTGCCTTGGCAGAGGTCTGCGCTCTCCGAGTGCTTTTCTAATTTTTTTTGTTTTGTTTTGAATATTTTTATATTATATACCTGTTGTGAAGCACATTGAGTCTGCCTTGTGCATGAAATGTGCTCTATAAATAAAGATGAATTGAATTACAATGAATCTTGTTTTCCATCTGCATTGCTAGTTCTCATGCACGTATGCACATCGGCGGGTATCTGGAAAAAGTGATACTTTCTTATGCATTTTTGTCTCTGATTTAGGTCAAATGTGACAGTATACGACAAAAATGCATCAACGTCATGTGTGCGACCTTTGTTTATCCTAACCCCATGATAGCGCTGTGCAGGTGTATTTAAGCAGGTTTGTGTAGATGAAAAGTTTTCTGAAAACAATCTGGTGTGTACATTTCATTTCATTTCTTAAGATCCCCATTAGCAACTGAAACATCAGTTGATATTCTTCCTGGGGCCTCCTCTATATTACATTACAATTTTAAGTATTTACATTAATTTTACACCACTCACACACACAGATGGGACATATAATACAACATGTAATACAAATGCAATAAAAATAAATAAACAAAATAACTGCTATGCATTTATACTCATTCACTAAACAATAGTTGTCTGATACAAATCATAAGACATCTTTAAATATCACACGAAGCACGACATTATTATTGGAAATGGAAATGGGGAAATATCTGTTTTTATAAATACCCAACTTCGTGTATAAATGGCCTCAAACTCACCAAGAGCTCATGCAGAAAGTGACTTCACATCAGCACTTGGTCGATAACAGTTGTAAACATCTTGCAGCATCAGAGTGAAAAAAGTCATCATATCGCTGCTGTTGGTCCTGGATGGTGTAATCAGGAGCTGTGATGTGTTTAATGACACCCCCTGTGTAGGAAATTCCACAAGCAAATACCTACAACAGTTTTCTGGAGGTGATATCCAGAAAACTGAAGAGATTAAATTCAGTCTCACTTCATTTAGTTGAAAAAACAGTTGTAATTTAGATTCAGAAAAGACCAGCTGAGACCTGACACTCACCACTGCCTTTACACATCCGCCTATGGTTCACCTCCTCCGCTGGGAAACATGCTGTCAGGGAGCATAATTACTCCTCTTCCTCTAACCTTCACCTCCTCCCTCACCGGCCTCTTTTCAACTCTCACCTCTCTACCTTCACTTTCCTCCCTTTCTCCTCAGCAGGTAAATATTTTCAGAAACAACATCCCTGAGGTGACAGAATATCTGCTGGTCTTTAAATCATAGTATCTGCTCCTTTTATGTTTGTCTTCATCTTTACTTCTTCTCTAAATGTTTCCCTTTTCTCGATTTTCCTCCTTCTCTTCTTATATTTTCTTGTCTTCTCCACCACCTTCTTTTTATTCCTTTTCTTTACCTCCTCTTCTGGTTTCCTCCTCCATTATCCTTTATTTTTCTTTTACCATCCTCTTCTTCCTCTTTTCATATTTGTAAAAATTTTTTAGTCGCTTTTACCAATCAGTCTCTCATTTCTTTTCAATTTCCTTTATCTATCTCAGTTGAGGATGATAAAACAGGAAGTGGCATGTTGAGCCATTCCTATTTGATTTTTTTTAAATCATTATGATAGAAAGCTACGACGGTGTATTAGGGCCACATCAGAAAAAGAAAAAAAAACAAAAACGCTTGTCACTATGAGAATAAAGTCGTTCTTTAACGAGAATAAAGTCATTATTTAACGAGAATAAAGTCATAGTTTTAAAAAAGTCATTATTTAACGAGAATAAAATCGTTATTTAACGAGAATAAAGTCGTAGTTTTAAAAAACTCATTATTTAATGAGAATAAAGTTGTTTTTTTAATGAGAATAAAGTAATTATTTAATGAGAATAAAATTGTTATTTAACGAGAATAAATTCATTATTTAATGAGAATAAAGTCGTTATTTAACAAGAATAAAGTCATTATTTAACGAGAATAAAGTCGTTATTTAAGAAGAATAAAGTAATTATTTAATGAGAATAAAATTGTTATTATTTAACGAGAATAAATTCATTATTTAATGAGAATAAAGTTGTTATTTAACAAGAATAAAGTCATTATTTAACGAGAATAAAGTCGTTATATTTCGAGAATAAAGTCATAATATAATGAGAAGTTGTACCTACTCATCGATGTAGAACTGTGAACGTTTAGTGCAGTTCTCCTTTCATTTGGGGGTTAGGCACAAAGGCCAAATACTGAGCCTATCCTCCCATTAACACATCAGTCTAAAGACTTTGAAGAGAGTTTGCACACATTTGGGTTTGTAGTAAGAACCAAACTGATTTGTGGCAAATTGCCTCTTTTGTGGAGGAGAAACTGATGAAGTGTTCATCTGCAGGACTATCAGTGGAAACACCAGAGAACTAAACAGAGAGGGTTTGGTGTTTCAGAACAAACTGTGGGGATTCTACTCCGAGTTTTGGAGTCCAACAGAAGGGAAAGTTGCTGCTTCGCTTGTTGCCTTCGCTATAAAACCAGAAACTCCGTCGAATTTTCAAAATATTACAAGTTTAATCTCATAAAAGTACAACTTTATTCTTGTTAAATAATGACTTTTTAAAACTACGACTTTATTCTCATTAAATAATGACTTTATTCTCGTAGTGACAGGTTTTTTTTCTTATGTGGCCCTAATATGCCGTCGTACGAAGCCCTGATGAGTTTCATTAGAATTAAGTCGCTGTTTACAGATTAAAAAAAAAAAGAGTAAAAATAGTGTTAGTGGGTTTTTTGTTTTTTTTTTTGAGTGTCAACTGACCATTTGATGGTTATTGATATGTTTGTGAAAATAGAGAGTTTTTTTCATCAGTTATGGATCTGAAACTTAAAATCCAAGACACACGAGTGGAAAATTTCTGTTATTTGTTGAGTGTCATTGTAGAAATCTGAAGGGACAGTTTTAGTACAGAAGGAGCTCTGCAGTATGCATCCAATCAGATCATTAAATATTTAAGGTCGTACCATACAAGCCCTCTTATCCTCCCTGTATTTAATCCTCTTTATTGTTTAATAATTAGCATGACTTCAGCTCCATGATGGACTTTCTGTTCATCTTTAAACACACAGATTGAAGTGTGTTATTGAAATAACTAAATGTACAGATCACAGACACATTCATCTATAAATATAAAATCACGTTGTCTGATCTGCTGCTGCCATCAGAGCCGCTTTCAGCAGCGAGCGTAGCACATGTCCTAATACGCTGTAATATGTTAAACAAGTCTGTGCCTTGTTGAACACCGCTTTGAAGATGATGCAACACGATGGACCACTGAGACGCTTCTAAAAGGCTGAATTCAATGATTTTTTAAAAACACACTCGCCAGCAGAAAAAGAGCTGGAGACGAAGCAGTGAAAATGTTTTACATGATACAAATGAAGAGAAAACTGTCAGAGTTCATTAGAGACATTTAGACGATGTGCATCAGTGGAAAAGACTAGAAGTCACATGTCTGATGAGTGGTGTTTTTCATTTTCAGGAACTGAAAGAGAAGAAACAAATCAATTTGACAGAACAAAAAATAAAATAAATACACTAATAAAATATGGGATTTCTAGTCTGAAATGACCCATCCTGGCCGTTCAGAGGTTTCCTAAAAATGACTACCCTCTGATTAACTTCATGGCAAAAATGTACACACATTAAAAAAAAAAAAAACTGCTCTGATATCATCATACATTACCTTTTTTTTTTGGCTTTTTTTTCATTAATCTCTCATAAACAACTTCGACCCTACTCATTACCAAACATTCAATAATTTTCAGGATCAGGGGTGGACCTTGTAATTCCCCCTGAGGAGCAGAATTTGTCATATTTTAGTAAAACATCTCATTTAAAAGGTTCTGTGTTGGATTCCTCTTCTTTGCTTGTTCTCTCCATTTCCTCCAAGTCCTGGTTTCCTTCACTGTTAACCCATAAAAACCCAAACATCCATCAACAACCAAAACCATCTACTGATCTAAAATGTGTAATACCTGTTGATCCACTAATTCTATCAATCCATGTAAATACTTGGTGTAAAATGCAGTTTGTCATCTTTTCATGGTCATCAGATATGACATATTTGGACATTCAGAGGCTCCGTAGTGAACGTGGAAACACCGCCATCTTCTACAACATTGATTCACCAGTAAAACCCATGGAGTTTAAATAAATGATAGTGAATGGAGATGCTTGTTTTATGTTCAGTTAATGATATGTTTAACAGAAAAAGTCACTGTTTCTGCAGGTTTCTGTGTTTTTGATATAACAACCCTCAACTTTAATCTGAGCTTTTATGAACATCTACATGATCAGTGAATTAACTATTGGAAAATACCTGATTTTTACTGATAAAACACAAAACATGGAGGATAATATTATAAATAAACAGTGATAAGTCACTTAAGAAAGGTTAGATATAGAGAAAATGTCATTCGGGAACTGACATAAAAGTAGCGCTGGGTCTCTATGGGTTCAAACCAGGTACAGTTTATCTGCTACAAATGCTACAAACACATGTACACCAAGACTTGTTTGATGCAAACAGCAGAAAGTTTGTACATTTTGCCAACAAACCTAATTTACAAAGTGGGATGAAAACTATTGAGTATAACTGTAAATTGAAGCTGCTATCCTTTTTTCTGTTAAGTAATGCATCAAGTCTAATAAGTCTTGTTTCTTTTTTATTGCTTCGCTGCTGGCTTGAAGAGTCAGAGTCACTAACATAAATTTACACCCTACATTTTTATATTTGTTCCACGAAGATGTATTAAATGATTCCCAATAGTCTACTCTCTTTATTTTGCAGCTGCTTGCAGTTGTGTCTGTGTATGTTAGAGCCTTTGTCCAATCATATATCTGCCATCATGTGTTGCCGGGTAGAAGAAATTTGCCTTGAGGCCTTTAGAATTAACAGTAGTAATATTAACCCATAAAGACCCAGAGATACTTTTGTGGCAGTTCCAAAAATATTTTTTTCTCTATATTTAACTTTTCTTTTCTTCATTTCTATTATAACATTATCTTCTGTATTTTGTGTTCATTCCGTGAACATCAGATATTTTCCAATATTTAATTTACTGATCATGTTGACGTTCATAAAAACTCAGATTAAAGCTGAGGGTCATTATATCAAAAACAGAGAAAACTGAAGAAAAAAGTGACCTTTTCAGCGAAATCTCTCATTAACTGAACGTAAACCAAGCGTCTCCATCCACTGTCATTGATTCAACTTCATGGGTTTTAGTGGTGAATCAATGCTGTAGAAGATGACGGTGTTTCCACGTTCACTACAGAGCCACTGAACGTCCAAATGGGTCATATCGGATGACCATGAAAAGATGACAAACTGCATTTTACACCAATTATCCACATGTATTGATAGGATTAGTGACTCAACAGGTATTAAACAGTTTAGATCAGTGGATGGTTTTGGTCAGCAGTGGCTGTTTGGGTCTTTATGGGTTAAAAGGTGGATTAAATCAGGTAGAACCCCACTGAAGGCCTAGGTGTGAAATACACAGACCACCACTGTAAACTGGTGAGTTATTAAATCTCTCCTGTGCACTTGTCACAGTTCATAGTTGTTTTTCAGTCGTGTTGTGGCAGGTTTCCTCTGTGTGTTGAAAGTTCCACTCGCTTTGTGAAAGGACAGCAACCTCTGAGCTGCAGCTACACACTGACAACAGCAAGTTTTAACAAGGACACATCTCTGTATGTGACATGTTCTTCTGTCTGGATTTAGTCTTTTTAAAATCTCCAGTCGTTTCTTATACTCATGTGTTAACACCTAAAACAACTTCTCTCCTGACACTATTTTACATCACCCCATATCAGGGTGATTCATTTAAAGCATGAGACAAACAACTCTGACAATTTCTGCCCCTGTTCCATAATAATGGTGACAAACTGTTGACACAAACACCATCAAAAACCATGCTGTATCTGGTTATAGAAGTTGGACATTTTAGTGTCTGCCAGGACGGACTTGCTTTTGGTGCCTCTAGTGGCCATCACAGGTATTGCAGGTTTCTCCATTCTGGCTTCATTTTTGGGCCTGAAGGTTAACACTTGGATGATACGTGAAATGGAATCTGCTTAGTTTAACTTTCACAAACAGACGTTGGCTCAGAGCGGTTACATATTAATGCGTTAATGTGCATATTTGTATGTGTTCAGAGCTTTGTGTGTGTGACCTGAAGGCTGTGGTGTTGATGCATATTGGTTGCATTAAGCCTGTAATGTGCGTGGCGCTGATGTGTGGGTGGTTTTTAGCCCCTTTGGCCCAGATAAACGCTCGCAGTCCAGTGCGTCGCTGTGACAACAGGTATTAGAGTATAATTTAAGCGTGAAGCTTAATGGAGCTCGAGTAACGAGGCCCAGAGCGGGTGTCCTGCCTGTCTCTCCCTTCACGTCAGTCGGACTGGTGGCCTACGTGGTTCTATCACCCACTGACACCCACAGCGGCTCCATAATGTGGAAGAAACGCCTCTGCTTTTCCACCTGGCTGCCTCAGAACAATAGGGCACGTTTTAACTCGCAAACATTAGGACAATAACACCAAAGAGGGTGATCGGTAATGCGATTACCGTTGTATGATGGTGATGAAGCAGTAAAGTCGCTGTAATCTGCGTCAAGAACGTCCATGTGGGTTTATGGTTTCACCGAAAACAGAAAGCAGCACACAAAACAATCTGCAAAGTAGTTTGCATCATTAAATTCTACAACTACATGTGATTTTAGATGTATTAAAAAGGTTAAAAGGAGACTATTAGAGGTGATGTAGGCAGCAATTCAGCCGCTCCGGTCCAGTCCGGTTCAACACAGGAGTTATGCTGCGTTCCAGGTCGGTTTCTGAGCCCACAAGTCACAACTTCAAGCCACGACTCACGACTTGATAGCGTTCCAGGGAACTCACGCCAAACTGCCTGAGGCCAAGGAATTGTGGTAGTTAGATGTAAAAGAACCAGCATGGCGAACTGTACGGGGCTTATGCTCATTTATAGTCATTTCTATCCCAGAGGTGTTTGCTCTTTGTTTATTTGAGGGAAACAGAGGAGGAAGAACATGTATACGGCAAGAGAAGCTGTTCTACCTTTTATGTTACGTTATTTGTATATTTGGATACATATTTGGTATTAATTTATTCTTGCACTCAATGGACTGAAAACTAGCTTACGCTACAGTTGCTGCTGATTATGCAGAACATTTGCGGATAAATAACGTTAGAGCAATATCTTGTTTTAATAAACAATTTGCATAAACACCACATCCATGGGGGCCGCCATTGTTGTTTCACAGGCTATGTGATGTCAGAGTGTGGAACTGGGAGTACATGGATCTAGAACAAGTTCACGAGTGGGAAGTTGCGGGTTTGACCTGGGCCGTCGATAAGGGGGGGTAAACATGACAAATTCATGGGGCCCAGCTTTTGTGGGGGGCCCATAGAGCAGTGGTGGGGGTCCAGTGGATACAGGGTAGAAGTTTGAAAATTTTGTGTAAGATCCGCTGTATAAAAGAAATATAGAAGCCGGCAGTCGGACGCCCTGCTACAACAGACTGAGAAGAGACTGAATTTCATGAAAGGGTCCACAATGTTTACCTTTCATGGGGCCAACAATTGGTAGCAGCGCCCCTGGGTTTGACTACCATTCCAGTGCATTTTCACAGGTAGAAGGTTGGAAAAACATGGGTTATGGGTTGCCTGGAACGCAACATTATTTATATAAACTAGTGGAATTGTACCCATGGTGCCATTGTACGATAGCGCCCTCCCGTGGTGCAACAGCGGCATTGTACCCGTACGCCCTCTGGTCTGTGGTGAGCTGGGACCGTGTCAAAATCGCCCAGCATACCTCATAACATTTGAATAGGGTCATAAAATTGTGCGTAGTAGATAGTCAGGTAATGTTTCCATTCATGTGGTGAGTTTGGCAGTGAGTGGGCCTGTGAAGGCTGAGGCAAATCTGTACAAACGCCCTCTGTGATGCAACATCAATGGGACATGGGGGCGGGGCCGAAATGTGCATTAGTAGTAGGATGTAAGCATTTAGATCAGGGGTGTCAAACATGTAGGAAATATGCGGGATGACTTTGCAAAGTGCAAAAATGAAACTGAAAACGATCCACAGTATCAAACTCATTGTAGTTCAGGGGCCACATAAAGGCCAATGTGATATCAAGTGGATCGAACCTCAAAAATAATAACATAATAACCTACAGGGTGGGGAAGCAAAATTTACAATGAACATTTAGGTTTTTTTTCTCAGCAGGCACTATGTCAATTGTTTTGAAACCAAACATATATTGATGTCATAATCATACCTAACACTATTATCCATACCTTTTCAGAAACTTTTTCCCATAGGAGTAATCAGGAAAGCAAACGTCAAAGAGTGTGTGATTCGCTGAATGCACTCGTCACACCAAAGGAGATTTCAAAAATAGTTGGAGTGTCCATAAAGACTGTTTATAATGTAAAGAAGAGAATGACTATGAGCAAAACTATTACGAGAAAGTCTGGAAGATACTATTAAAGAAGAATGGGAGAAGTTGTCACCCGAATATTTGAGGAACACTTGCGCAAGTTCCTCGTGTGAAGGCAGTTATTGAGAAAGAAGGAGGACACATAGAATAAAAACATTTTCTATTTTGTCAGTTTTCTTGTGGCAAATAAATTCTCATGACTTTCAATAAACTAACTGGTCATACACTGTCTTTCAATCCCTTTCAATCAAAATATTGTAAATTTTGCTTCCCCACCCTGTATAAATTATGATAATTCCATAATCCAAACTCCAAAATTTTAACATTAGGCAAACTGCATTTTACATCAAGTATTTACATGTATTGATAGGATTAGTGGATCAACAGGTATTAAATAGTTCAGATCGGTACATGGTTTTGGTCGTCGGTGGATGTTTGGGTCTTTATGGGGAAAGGACTTGGGTTAAAGATCCAAGTAGGGATTCACTCAACTATCTCCAGTAAATACAATTAATGGCACCTTTGTTCATGTCCGTTAAAAAGGCTGACAGATGTTCAGTGGATGTATCTGTATATCTATGAAAACAGAACTTTTCATCCCTTTTAAATTATCAATATGATTGAATGAGCACAAATTCAACCATCAGACGAATGAAACGACCTTTAATAAAACACCAAACACTACCATCGACCGTATTTCATGACTGATTTTACTGACAGTTGGACTGTTCTGCTCTTTATGTATAAGGATGTGTTGGTCAAACCTCTGTCACTGCTGTGGGTTTTTGTTTTTTATGCTTTGTGTTTCCTGTGTTTTTTGAAATCATGCATAACATTCTCATCTGCTGTTTTTTTGTTCGACGTTAACCCACATCTGAACTACCTCACGGCAGATGATACTGATGTAACCGAGCCCATTATCTGTGATGTATCCGCCTCCAAAACAATAAACAGATGGTGGATGTTTGTGAGGATGACTGAGGAGCAGATGACGACGATGAAGGCGGTGATATTCTGTTCGCCCTCGTTTCCTCAAGACACTTTAGGGGTAAAACGAGGATCTTAAGGTTAAGGTTAAGGGTTGAGTAATGTGAGGGTTTTGACAAATGCAAGAGTACAAATGTGTATGTGCTGACACTCAGCCAGTCTGTTTTATCGCAGCTCAGTCTTTCATCTCTGCAGAGCGCCTGAACGCAGCAGACAGACTGGGTGACGCTGACACCCAGGGGTCCCTGAACACATCAGCACCCGTCCTCTACACTTCAGCCCAAAACCTCTGAAACCTCCAGATACCTCGACGTCTGTCTCACACACACGGCTTTCAGACGTCACGTCCTCTCTCATCAGCAGCTTCTTCACTCACAGCCAACTGTCTTTCCTTTTTTAAAACTAAATTTCATCTTCAGTAGTTGTCATCAGAACGGCCTGTTACAAATGTCAGGAGTAAAAATCCTTTTCTGGCGTCTGTAGCTTTAGGTTAACAGGGTTTATAACATATTACACAGAATACACACACACATTACACACACGTCCTAACATCTTTAACCCTTAAAATACCTAAAATGATTGTTGCAGCAACTTCCAAATGAAATTTTCTCTACATTTAATCTTTCTCAAATGATGTATCATCATATGTTATTTTATCCTCTGCACTTTTTCAATTAAAATGAGGCATTTTCTTATATTTAATTTACTGATAATATAGATGTTTGTAAAAGGTGAGTGTTAATTCAGGTTCTTATACCAAAATGAAGCAAAACTGACATTTTCAGCAAATGTATCATTAACTAAACATAAAAACAGGTGTCTACATCCACTGTCATTTGTCAAACCACATGGGTTTTAATGGTGAATCAATGTTCTAGAAGATGACAGTGTTTCCACATTCACTATGGAGTCTCTGAACGTCCAAATGGATCATATCTAACAATGAAAAGCTGAGACACTACATTTTATCTGCATTATTTACATGTACCTCAAATATTTGAAAAAATCTGATTTTGTAGTTTTTTTGTGTTCAGTTGCTCACATTATGATTCAAATGTGATGCCATCAGACTCATGTGTGAACAGTCTATGGTCCTGAAGTGACCCGCATGCACAGAAAAAGACATGACATCACACACAGCACACTGTTTTAAAGAAGTACACATGGATATGGGTGGGTCCCACCTCCTCCAGTGCAGAACTGTGAAATCTGTCGCATTTCAATGACGTGAAAGTCGGATAAAATGCAACATGACGAATCAGACTGAAGTCATGTTTCAGAAAATCAGATATGCATCTGATTTAGGACCACATCTGACAGTGTCCTGGATCTGATTTGTGCTGTTCAGATTCATAAAAAGTCAGATATGGGTCACATATCAGCAAAAAGTCAGGTTTGGGCCATTTTTACCTGCAGTGTGAATGCAGTGTTAATTTTCCACACAGGAAAACTCTTGTCCACTGTTGTCTGAAAACATATCAATGAGACTGGTCACAGGTTTATACTTTAGGAAACAGAAGGGAACACTAGGTTTTATCTTATGAACATGTAATTCCCTTTGTTTCCTGAAAGAGAATTGTTTCATGCAGTGCAGTGATGAGGCTCAGTGGTTTGTTTTTTCTTATTTCAGATACATTCACATGTCCATTACTATTAATAGAGTGAATTTAACTGCATTCCCTTTTAAAGAACTGATCAGTAATATGGTAAAAATGGAAAAATATAACTGTTCTGCTGTACTAGTGAAAAAGTCTGTATTATTTATCTTAGACCCGGTTCAGCCTATTTTGAAACAATTCTGTTCACTTTTTACTAACTAACGGAGACAGAGCCGCAGATTTTGGAGATAAAACGACAGTTCAGATTCTGCTCTTTCTGTGTTTTCTGGAGGAGAATAATTCGGGGCTCGGCCTGGTCGTCCAGCACACGAAGCCACCTGACTGCTCCGTGGTCGGCTCGGCATCGGGCTGACAGCGGGAAGTGGGAGCCTCCATAAACTGGGTCGCAGAGGGTAAAACCGCCTGAGGGCAGCTTGGCTGACACCCCACATCTAAATCAGCACATTAAGCACCGGTACACGACAAAGAACTGCGGGGGAAAAATGCACGAGAGGGGAAACTGCATGCATTATGTGTTTTAATATTCAGAGTTTGGAGAGAGGATGAGATCAGCACGGTGGAGCCGAGCCATTTGGCTTCCCTTCAAAGCGGCGGACGGATGGAGGGTGTCGACCTGCTCTGGTTCAAACGCAGATGTTTACCACTTTCAAATATATCCTCACCTGAAGGTCAGCATCCACAAACTCAATAGAAACACTCTGTTTGTTCAACCGACAGCTGAGGCTCAGTACTGTTTCACAAAGTTTCACAAACGCCTATTTCCACAGAACAAAACTTCTATAACACTGACTCTCAAACTTTTTCCTATCGAGCCCCCCCTCCCCTTGGAGGAACAAAGGGGCACTTAGTTTACTTCAGAAATTTCTGGTTGTTCATGGATGTTCAGGTTATTCACAGCTTTTGTTAACTGTAAACATTTTCACACTGTAATTGGACTTTTTTGCACTAAAACAAAACAAAATATTTGGAGTTGACATTATTTATAAGTGGGCGACACAGTGGTGCAGTGGTTAGCACTCATGCATCACAGCAAGAAGGTCCTGGGTTCGATTCCAACACCAGTCGACGGCGGGTGGGACCTTTCTGTGTGGAGTTTGCATGTTCTCCCCATGTTTGCGTGGGTTCTCTCCGGGTACTCCGGCTTCCTCCCACCATCCAAAGACATGCACTCATAGGTTAATTGGTTAATCTAAATTGCCCATAGGTGTGAATGTGAGAGTGATTGTTTGTCTCTATATGTTCAGCCCTGCGATAAACTGGCGAAATGTCCAGGATGTACCCCGCCTTCGCCCGTAAGTAGCTGGGATAGGCTCCAAGCGACCTCCGTGACCTTAGTGAGGATAAAGCGGGTTCAGATAAAGAATGAATGATTTATAAGTCATTATGTTTCTGTATGTTTTACTGGTCCAGTCTGCTTGAGATTATACTGGGCTGCATGTGGTCCCAGAACTAAAATGAGTTTACGCCCTTGGTCGAGTTTATTCACTCTAAACTGGTTAAAATAGAATTCACATGTTGTCTTTGTAAGGTCTGTGTATTTTCTACACCTTTGTATGTCTAATAATCAGTTACATATTGTGCATTGTCCACTATTGTTGTGAGAAATGTGGGTTGTGTAAATATGTGTATGTGTCACTTTTTGCAAATAAAACTATATATATATGGAATGCACATGATTCACATTCTCTTTTTCCAGCTCTCTTTTTTTCATGGAAACACAGCTGATACTAGTGATAGAATCCCTTAACACTCAGAAAGTAAGAAACACTTCGGGAATTACCAAAGATTCTGATTGAGTCTAATTGAAATTGGTCAGTCGTCCCATTATTTCAGGTTAAATCCTCTTCTCCTATTGATGACTATGACTTCTATAGCTGCATCCACACAGCTGGAAACTATCAACAAGTACTGGTACAGTGGTGGCCAAATCTATTTTTTTAATTTGTTTGTTTTTTTGTTTGTTACCTCCGCCAAGGAGGTTATGTTTTTGCCAGGGTTTGTTTGTTTGTTTGTTTGTTTGTTTGTTTGTCTGTCTGTCTGTCTGTTTGTCTGTCCGTTAGTGTGCAACATAACTCAAAAAGTTATGGACAGATTTTGATGAAATTTTCAGGGTTTGTTGGAAATGGGATAAGGAAGAAATGATTAAATTTTGGTGGTGATCAGGGGTGGGGGGGCCCACGGGGGGGCCCATTTCCAACAAACCCTGAAAATTTCATCAAAATCTGTCCATAACTTTTTGAGTTATGTTGCACACTAACGGACAGACAAACAGACAGACAAACAAACAAACAAACCCTGGCAAAAACATAACCTCCTTGGCGTGGGGGGGCCCACGGGGGGGGCCACTGATCAGCCTTGGCGGAGGTCTGCGCTCTCCGAGTGCTTCTAGTTACCTCCGCCAAGGAGGTTATGTTTTTGCCAGGGTTTGTTAGTTTGTTTGTTTGTCTGTCCGTCAGTGTGCAACATAACTCAAAAAGTTATGGACAGATTTTGATGAAATTTTCAGGGTTTGTTGGAAATAGGATAAGGAAGAAATGATTACATTTTGGTGGTGATCGGGGGTGGGGGGGCCCACGGGGGGGGCCACTGATCAGCCTTGGCAGAGGTCTGCACTCTCCGAGTGCTTCTAGTTTTTTAAGTTTTTTCTGTGTTTCTGGTAAACCAAAGCCTATATAATAGTTGTAATTGTTCTTCAAAGACTTTTATCAACCAATAAATCATACTTAAGCAAAGAATATGTTTGTGTCATTCCCAAAGCTTGTGGCCATGACTTTAGTAATGTCTGTAAAATGATAATTACATGGCAGCGGCATCTTCTTACACAACACGGGCTTCAATTAGAGAGACATGGATTTTTCTTGTCCCTTTTCCCCATATTGAAAATTAATCAGGGCTGAATAAGGAAATCAGTAAAAGATTAAAGAGAACTGACCGGCTAAAATTTGCTTAGAGGTCCTGTTTATGTCTTTGTGCATAAGAAATCAATATAAGTGAATCCCCAAAGGAACTTTGTGTTAGTAAATGCAAGTTATGCAAATTTACAGGATTTCAGTTCTGTTGCAACATGTTGATGGTCATATGAACTATGTTTTCAGGTCAAAAATGTCCAATTTCATCACTATTAATGCTATATTTTCATGTCACAAATGGCCAAGTTATATTTTAACTGAATTTACTTGAAAAACAAATATTCTATTCTTTTAGAATCCACAAATTTTTCTTACAAGATTATCTACTACATATCACGTGTTTTATTTTTACAGGTTCAATATGGAGTATGGTGCTGATCCATCCTGCTTATGTTACGCCAATACATACATTAAGAATGTCACACGTCACTTTTTAAATCAACAGTTTTCTAATAATAAGCATTTTTATAAAGAAATAACAATTCTATATTGTTATTTACTCTTTAGTATGATGATAAACTATACAATAAATAACTAGAAGCACTCGGAGAGCGCAGACCTCCGCCAAGGCTGATCAGTGGCCCCCCCCGTGGGCCCCCCCCACCCCCGATCACCACCAAAATTTAATCATTTCTTCCTTATCCCATTTCCAACAAACCCTGAAAATTTCATCCAAATCTGTCCATAACTTTTTGAGTTATGTTGCACACTAACGGACAGACAAACAAACAGACAGACAAACAAACAAACCCTGGCAAAAACATAACCTCCTTGGCGGAGGTAATTATGATCCTAGCTTTTGCACAGGGATCATTTGTGGAAACGGTGACATGGCTGCCGAGCATCAGTATGATGGGATCTGTAACAACCATGTCACATCCGTCCACTGCCACATTTTGTGTTTTTGTGTCAGCTGTTATTGTTTTAGATCCACAATACTAACATTTATGAATAAGGGGATAATTAGCAATAGTAAGTATATAAGTTTATTACTAATAAAGTACTGGTACTGACCAGATCATCATGGGTAATGTCACGTCTGTCCACCAGCAAAAGTTTTCACATACACATGCTATTCCAAATCCAATATTTCTGAAAATATAGCTTCCACTGTCAAATAATATCAGTAGTCTGTGCACAAATGTATTAGTATTATTTCAACACAGTTCTATGCATTTCTTACAACTTTTTTTTTTTTTTTTTGGACAAAAATGGCCACTCATTTGACCCCCTAAGTAAATTTTAGCCATGATACATGAATGATACTGACACTGAAGACATTGGTGTTGAATTAAGCAAAAAAAAAAATCTTGAAACAAGCGAAAAAATCTGCCAATAGAACAAGTGAAATTGATCTTGGTAAGATTTCTGGAAATAAGATTTTCAAGATCTATTGTCTAAAAATAAGTTCTTATATCTCACTGAAAAGTTACTCTTAGGTGATTATGTCTTATTTTAAGTGTGATGAGATATTTGGACTAGAAATGAGAGAAATACACTTGGTAAGATTTGGATTTTTGCAGTGAAGGACCACAAGTTAGATCAGAAGGCTGTTAAATGCAACAAATTACTCACTCAACCTCTATTTTTCCCTAATCACCTTTCATGTGCGATGAAAACACACACCTATGAAACCAATCACGCCATCAAACTCAACGCTAAAGACAAGTGAAGTAGGTGTGTGATGAAAATGAGGTCAGCTGCAGTGTTTCTGACACACTCCTCTCCTCTCCGTCTCCCTAACCTTTAGAGAATCCTGCCGACACTCAGATTAACTCTCACTGAGGGTAAATCCTGGACGACAGCTCACACACACAGTAATACCTCACACACACACACTTACACACAGAGGCTCTCGGTTTCTTTCTCAATCTCCTGCCGACACAGACACACACTCCAGAGACTGCATAAAGTAAAACCTCAAACACACACACAAGCTCTCAATCTGTCTGAAACTCTCTGGTGTACACTCACACTGCTGCTCTTGTACCATCACTTTGCAAATGTGCATACACAAGCACACACACGCACGCACGCACACACACACACACACACACACACACACACACACACATATATATACTCAGAGCCATCCTGAACTTTTGGGATCTGTGGGTAAAAAGCTGACTTGATGTGACGGGAGGTGTGCAGACTCGGCAGAAGTGCGGTTCTGCAGATGGTTGATGTGAACCTGCAGCAGCTGTCAGATCTCTGTCAGAAACCGTCGCAGCGCTTTTTATTCTACAAGCCCTGCCTCACCCAAACCCCCGCCCTGCAGGAGTTTGTCAGGCCCAACAAATCCTCCGTTTGGAACACAAAAACGCACCCACTGTAACGGTTTGTCCTGCCGATTCTGTTAAGATCAGCTGAAATAGGACTTTTACAAAATACCCTGCAAGGTTTCTCTAAAATACAGTTCATTCAAGACATAAAGTGCTGCTGAAGCGTGTCTAACAGTAATCATTTTTCCATTTTTAAAGTAGCTTTTTTGTACATTTGTTACAAGTACAGCTGCAACAATTATTCAGTTAGTTGATACCTGTAATCAGGTGGTTTGAGTGACTTTTTCAGAAGAAAGATTGCAGTTACAAAACCCCTTTAACTCCCAAAGCCACCAGCAAACCAATGCATATACTGGTTTAAAGTGTTTAATAACCTTATAACCATTAATCCTGTCTATATATTAAAATAATTCAGATAAAATGCAGTTTCTCAGCTTTTCATTTTCATCAGATATGACGTCATCTTCTGGAACATTAATTCACAAGTAAAACCCATAGGGCCGGATCTATCAAAGGTTTGTATGTATAAAAACGTGTGCAAACTCATTGCACACGCAAAAAAATGTACAAACTGATTTACTAACAGTGGGCAATAAGGGTTGTGTCTTTCAAAGGTGCAAAATAGCGCGTCTGATCCAGTTAGTACATTTGCCACAATGAACATGCAATTTGGGGCGTTTACATGCAGTTGTGCGTGTGGTGGGAGGAGAAAATGTAAATATATAAATTTAGTGCCGAAAGCAATTTTGCTCATAGAAACTGCGTCTATATTTAACACATCTCAAGAGGAGGCGCAAACTGTTTGGATGCGTAATTGCGCACACATGGAAGTGGTTAGGAGACAAAGAAATGATGAAATGAGATGCAGAGAACGCATTTTTCACCCAAGTGTGAACATTTTTGGAGTGACAGAAGAAAAAATAATTGAGAATTGAGACATATGCCCCCCCCCCCCCCCACACACACACACACACACACACACTTTACGGGACTCTTTTCCACTCCTGATGATTGTGATTAAAAATACACACGGACATTCGGCTACAGTGTGACAAAATATTGTGCATGTCATTCAATCCAACTACCCCCCCCCCCCCCCCCCCCCACACACACACACACACACACACACACACTAAACTACCAAATCTGCTTTAAAACTACTCTAAACTAAACTGAAACTATTACAATCCTGTGGTGACTTACTGTGAACAGTAACTATGGGATGGTTTTAGCACATACTGTAAATTATCTCCACTGTTAGAACCACCACAGCTTTCAAACACTACAGAAAGAGCATGTCATTTCTGAGCAGAAATGACAGTTTTCGCAGGAAAGGAGTGGTAATTCCTTAAAATTAGTTGGAAAACCTTTAGCGTACTCGGTGTAGACGTGGCGCTTCACTGTGACTTGATTCAAACGCTCTTCATCATTACTCTCAGACCTTGTGTATTGTTCCCATACCCTCCTCTTCCTCCTCCTTCTTCTCGCCTTCCTCCTCCTGATCTGATTATCCCGGTCGCTGTGACTCTGCAGCCCCTCATCATTAAACCTGGATTTCTGCGTCGGAGCATCAGGATTTTCCAGCTCTGAATCCTGCCGAGGAAACACAGGGATGTGTTTACTGACTTCACACATACACACACACACACACACACACACGCAAATGCACTGAAAATGTAAATGCACACACAGGGTTCATATGATACAAAGGATTTTCCACCAAAATGTGCATGTATGTATTCAACACACATACACACACACAAATAGGGATTATTATTATCACACACTGACACACACACATATGCAGCCAGATTAAAAACTGTTTCCTAACTCACACAGTGAAGTACACATATCACAACACACACAAACACACAACAGAGCTTATAAGTGATTCCCTCAAACACACTTATTTCCTGTGCGGTCTAATCTCAGGGAAAGGGGAGCAGCCTCAGATGCTAAAGCTGCAGAAGCAAACGAGGATTTACAGCATCGTCTTCCTCACTTCGGCTGCCTCCTTTGCACAATACACACAAACCTGTCCAGCAATAAAAGGAAGAAACCTACAAATACGCCACAGCATCCACAGCGCTACGTGTACAATGACAGTTTCTGCAAAGAGACTCCAAAATGTCCATAACTGACCGTTTCAGCTCCAATAAGTCGCCTCAAAGCACCAGCAGATATTTTGGGAAACTCTTAGTGTTTTCTGTTGAAAGACTGGGGGAAAAGGAGGAAACTCAATGCGTGGATGTCAAATTGAAGAATAAATAAATACACCTTCAAGTGACTTTCAGAAGAGAGCTAAAAATATACTCACTTAAACGAGAAACCGTATTGTAATGATCATTTTCTTTGACCTTTCATGGACAATTTCTCAATCCATAGAAAAATATTGGACCCATTTTCCTTAAACCACTTATCTTTAAAGTACTCTAACATTAAAATGGTGTTTCTCAGACAGTCACATCAGGAGAAAATTAGCTTTGTCTGGAACTTGTGTCTCCATCAGCACAATCCTGTTTCCTCCAATAGAAACCTGGAATCAATTACAAAGCAGGTCTCTAATAAGAGCTCTGGTTAAAGGTCTCAGTTTACCTCTGCATCTACATTCCAACTCTCACCTATGGATACAAGTTCTGGACAGAGGCTGGAAGAAAGAAACTGCAGATACAAGTGGTGAAAATGAGTTTCCCTCACAAGTCTGGGGTGGAGATGGATGGATGGATGGATAAACTTCCTGTGTCTGTCATATAATGTGCCGCTCGCTAAACAAAACACACGTTTGTGGTGCTTTAACTTCATACATTCAACAATATAAAGCTGCAGATCTGTGGTGGATCTGAATATTCCAGCTAGACTGTCATTTGTAGAAACTGAGAACAAGACAGTAAAATTCCCTCTAAGGAACAAATACAGCTCTGGAAAAAAAAAAAAACACAACTGCAAAATTATCCCTTTCTCTGATTTTCCCATTTATAGGTATGTGTTTGAGTAAAATGAACATTTTTGTTTTATTCTCTAAACTACCGACATTTCTCCCAAATTCCAAATAAAAACATTGTTATTTAGTGCATGTATTTGCAGAACACGACACATGGTCAAAATAACGAAAAGATGCAGTGTTTTCAGACCTCAAATAATGCAAAGCAAACCAGTTCATATTCATTTCTACACAACACAATACTAATGTTGTAACTTGGGAAAAGTTCAGACATCAATATTTAGTGGAATAACCCTGATTTTCAATGACAGCTTTTACGTGTCTTGTCTCTCCTCTGTTGCTGTTGGATGACTTTATGCAGCTCCTGACAGAGAAATTCAAGAAGCTCAGTAATGTTCCATGGCTTGGACCATCCATCTTCCTGCAGAAGTTTTCAAAGTGGGTTCAGGTCTGGAGATTGGACTGACCATGACAGGGTCTTCATCTGGTCATCCACACCTTTATTGACCTAGCTGATGCCAGGAGCATTGTCCTGATAGAAGAACCAGTCCTCAGAGTTTGGGAACATTATCAGAGCAGAAGTCCAGTAGTTTTCAAGTTACTTTTGGATTCCAGTTACTTCTGCGGTACTAATAGCACTGTTTTTGCCTATTGAAAGAAGATAGTGATGGGTACAGTAGTGGTGTTTATATTTCTCCTTAAATAAGACATGGATCAGGTGTTTATTCAGTAGAATAAGGTGTGTTTGTGTTGGAATTCAACAGACACAGGAATGGAATAGCTGTCATACATGCACAAATGTTGATGTCACAGGGAATTGCAGTGGTCTCTGAATTTTTTCCAGAGCTGTAGTTTCAAATAATTTCTGTCAATCAAAATGCTTGAGCGCTGTCAAATGAAACAGATATGGAAGTATGATCATCAGCAGCAGCAGCAGCAGCAGCAGGTCAGAACAAGACTTCACATTCAACACAAGCTTTTCTATTAATTACCAATAAAAGGCCTGACTACTATATCATCTCTCAAATAAAGGCCTGGACACGATTAGAAGTACAGTATCTCTTCTATAAAGATAAAAATCTTTTTTATTTGTTTTTTTTTCTCCATTTTTTTCCCTTCTGTCCACATAATGATAACTAGTATAAACAATGCTGTCATATTATCTTATGGAATCTGTATTTAGTTACTTTGACACATTGACGCAGCATGTTTTACCTTCACAATCACATCCAACTTATACACAGTAAGTATATAGGATGTTGTTTCAGTAGAAGTTCTTTGTTATAAGTGAACTGCTATTAGTATTAGTTCCATTGTCAATATATTACATATTTAAGATTATAGGATTCTTACTGATACATTGTACATGTAGATTTTTTCATTATCGTCCATTGTCATTAATATTCACTTATACACCTGTTGAGTCAAATCATTTGCAGCGTAAAAAGTCCACTGGTGCATTTTGACAGAAAAACTTATGATAAAATGAAACTTGTGAATGATAAATCTAAACTGCACAGTACAGGTTTATATTCTTTTTTCTCCATTTCTTGTGTTTTTATCTGTATCATCTTTTGCTGTTGCCAGTGACTCCTGATTTGATAAAACTTTAATAAGCAGAGAAATTGTTAAATTATATAATACAAAGAGCTTTTACCAAAATAACAGGCAACCACTGTAAACTCAGCATCTGTACAAGAAGAGTTGTACTTATTTTTAAGCTTTCTAAAATGGAAAAACATTTTCGAAATTGTAGACAGGGCTTATAAGACTCTAAAAATATAAACTCAATTAAATCAAAGCACTTGAAACACTAAATAATATTACTGTTTGTTTTCTTTGTACCTGGGGTAATATATGACACTGAAAATCAACTTGCTATTCGCTTGGATTTATTAGAAAACTAGATACAGGGGTTGGACAAAATAATGGAAACACCTTAAAAAATCAACAAAATATAATTTAATATGGTGTAGGTCCGCCTTTTGCGGCAATTACAGCCTCAATTCTCCGAGGTATTGATTCATACAACTTGTAAATTGTTTCCAAAGGAATTTTAAGCCATTCTTCAGTTAGAATACCCTCCAACTCTTTTAGAGACGATGGCGGTGGAAATCGACGTCTTACTTGAATCTCTAAAACTGACCATAAATGCTCAATAATGTTGAGGTCTGGGGACTGTGCCGGCCATACGAGATCCTCAACTTCATTAGAATGTTCCTCATGCCATTCTTTAACAATTCTAGCTGTATGGATTGGGGCATTATCATCTTGAGGTGAAGGTGTTTCCATTATTTTGTCCAACCCCTGTAGTTTTTCACTGTTGTTTGCATGTTTAGCAGGAGTTACTGAAGTAAACACATGATGATTGAGATATCTGAAGATTGCAACTCAGATTATACACCGATCAGCCATAACACTCTGACCACTGACAGGACAAGTGGTAATAATATTGATTGTTTCATTGCAATGGAACCCTTGTCTGCATTGGATATATAAGGCAGCAAGTGAACATTTAGTCCTCAAAGCTAATGCGTTGGAACTAACAAAATGAGCAACATAAGGAACTGAGTGACTTTGACATGTTCCATTTTGTAACAGTGATGAGAGGGTCAGATCGTCTCCACAACTGCTGGTCTTGTTGGGTGTTCCTGGTCTGCAGTGGTTAGTACTGACCAAATATGGACTAAGGAAGGACATCCCAATCACAGGACCACTGAGCATCTGTGGAATATACCAGATAAACAAGTCCAATCCCTTCCCTTTCACAACTTCCAGGATTTCAGGGATCTGTTGTTAAATATAGATCATATACTGTATAAGTCACAGTAATGACCTGCAGAAGATCAATATGAGCATGGACGTGTTACTGCTGTTGTACTGATATCCTCGTAATAAAAAAAATACCTTTTGACAACCCAAGCCAACATTTACAGTAACTGAATTTTGTAACTTAACTTGCTGCTGCTGAACTTCATAACTTCTGCATCTGCTACATCCAGTTTTATCCAACAGAAACAATGGTTTATCTGAGCGTTTGCACCAGTTCAGGGTCATTTTTACACCATCGTGTGGAAGGTGATAATTTGTAAAACTAAGGTTGTGTGGGCAGAATTTTATTCAGAAACATTCATTCATTCATTCATTTTCTGAACCTGCTTTATCCTCACTAGGGTCACCGGGGTCGCTTGGAGCCTATCCCAGCTACATAGGGGTGAAGGCGGGGTACACCCTGGACAAACCGCCAGTTCATTGCAGGGCTGACATATGACTACTTAATTCAGAAACAGAGGTGAGAAATACCTGTTTATAAAGTGTTAGTGCAGTGGTTCCTAACTTTTTTGCCTCATGACCCCATTTTAACATCACAAATTTTTGGTGACCCCAGACATTCAAAACGGTGACTTTTTTTTTTTTTTTTTTGCGAAAACTAATTTGTTTTTGATCATGTAGTAGTTTGTTATACTATGTTGCAAATAAAAGTTAATTTTAGAGGACATTTAGTCTATATAATGTATATTATTATGGACGGAGGCAGAAAAGCCAGGTATAGATTACTGCACAAAGTGAGAATTTTATTTTCCTTGGTCAGGATATGCACGGTCAGTCGAGAAAAACAATAACAATAAAAGAACAATAACTCAAACTATGAATTATGAACGAGCTGCAGCATCTAAAACCGACCACAATGAACATTTGACAGATAAACAGTACCACAGTGCTTCAGTTTCAGCTTCACAGTTTGTCTTTTATGTACTGGGATTGTCTCTGTCAACTCACCATATATTTTTTATTAGTACATTTTTGGGGTTTTTTTAGCAATTACTAGAAATTTCAGGTGACTCCATTTGAATTCCAGGTGACCCCACGTGGGGTCCCGACCCCAAGGTTGAAAAACACTGTTAGTGTTAGTGTGGACATGGGATGACTCTAATGCCGTGCTGTGTCTCTATTCTGTCTGTGTTTTCATGTATTTTCTAATAAAACAGTCCAAACTCACGCAGCTCATCTCAGCTGGCACTTCTGTGGTGCCAGAGCTAAATTCACTTTGTCTTAGTTGGCCTTTGAAACAGCAGCGACCCGACCTGTCACCCAGTGTATTCTGGGATGGGCTTCAGCTCCGGGTGACCCTGAGCAGAGTAAGTGAGTACAGAGAATACATGTCTGGATGAACTGGAGTGAACTGAGCTGAACTAATCGATGGCAGGAGCTGTCGGCTGAGAACCAGGATCTGGCTCTGTCACCAGGTATACCTCACCTAAAGATAGCTGCAGCCTTCTCCTCTCAGGTATGCATGGCTGCAGAGCTCCCAGAGACTCCGAATCAGCTTTTTGTAGAAAACCTGAGTCAGACCAGCTGCCTCTTTCCTCTCCACCTTTTACATCCTTCGGTCCCTTCCTAAAGGTTCAACAGCTACGAAGGACAGTTTAGGTTGGAAAAAAAAAATAATATGAGCTGGCAAAGGGGTAAAATTTGGAAAAACACTCTTGACAGTGTTAGAATAGGAGTGTTTCCTGGAGTCTGGAAGGCATTTCAGGTGCACTTTGGACTGGAACATAAGAACTGAAGAAGGAAGAAGGCACTATCTGTGAAAAAAATCAAAAAACTTTAAAATAAGACTAGGCAAACACATCAAAAGATTGATTTTAACATCTAACATGAGTTTGATGAGATAATAAAGGCATGTTAGGTATAGGTATAGAACAGGGGGTGTCAAACTCATTTTAGTTCAGCCCAATATGATCTCTAATAGTTAAATAATAACATAATGACCTGTAAATAATGACAACTCCAACCTATTCCCTAGGTTTAAAAGTGGAAAAAGTAAAATTATACAATGAAAAGGTTTACATGTGCAACTCATCCTTTAAATAAATGTGAATAATCTGAACAACCATGAATAACCTGAAATTTCTTAAGAAAAATAAGGGCAATTTTAGTAATGTTTTACAACTTACACATTACAGTGGATCTACTACTAAACAAAATATTTAGTAACAGGTATAATATTGTTAAAATTGCCTTTATTTCTCTTCAGACATTTCAGATTGTACATATTTGTTCAGGTTATTCACATTTTTTGTGGAAGGATAGTTTATAAATGTAAACATTTTCATGTAATTTTACTTTGGACACTGGAATTTGGAGTTGTCATTATTTATTGGTCATTATGATAGTATTTTACTGGTCTGACCCACTTGAGATCATCTTGGCCTGTATGTGGAATCTAAATTAAATTGATTTTGACAGCCTTGATTGCTAATATTTTCAGTGTAATTTTTGTATTTCACAAATTCATTCCGTGGGCTGGATTGGACCCTCTGACAGGCCGGTTTTGGTCCATAGGCCATATGTTTGACACCCCTGGTATAGACGATCCTTCATGACCACTGCCATCACAGTCTATAACACCTCAGTTGATGATTCTTTCTTTCTTTCTTTCTTTCTTGATTTGATTCAAAAAGTGAAATTTCTCCTTGGAATCAACAATAGCCATAACATTTTATACTGTTTTACAAATTTGAGAGAAAAAAACTCTACGACTTAAGTAAATTATTAGGAAGTAAGGTAAATTTACGACAAAAAGCTCACAGAGAAAAGAAATTAATACGGTTGAAAAGAATACGCTCCAGAATTAAAGTAATACTTTAATAATGTAAAATCATAATGCAGAGAAAACTCTGAAACAAGTGGTAATGTATGAAAAAAAAGAACAAAAACCCCCACAAATTTGATAACAACAATATTTTGGTAACAACTGTTTCTTGTTATCAGATTAGTTATCAGATTTATCAAAGGAGTCTGAGATTCTTGAAAAAACTCAATTCTCTGACATCATAAATTAATGCATTTGTAAGAAAAAAATAAGAAAAGTCACTAATTCTGTTGTTTTTTTGTTTTTTCCTTATAAAATCCAATCTTTAGAGATTGAGAATGAAAAGTTTTTCTTGTTTTTTTTTGTTAAATCACTTGTTAATGATATATTTTGCTGAAAAGGGTTTTTTTTAATCAAATTTTTCTATATTTTGATTTAATAATCTTTAAATTTACTATGAGCTATTATGAATATTAGCATGGATAGTCTATGAAATGTAGGAATATACCTGATATGCTAGTGATAAGTTGCGTAGAAAAGGTTAAATGTAGTTTTAGGCCTTTAAGGGTTAATGTGGAACCATTGTCCATGACTGCAGCAATAGAATATAGTAATCGTCAACACAGTCCATATTCTGTTATTCTAATATTATGAGTTAGTTCGATTAACTAAATAATGTAATCATGACTTCAAGGTAAGTTTTTAGAAATGTGAAAAAGTGAGTTAAAAAAATAAACTATTAATTTAAAGAGAAAACGTTCTGATTTTGTTTACTTCTCTAATATTTCTGCAGGATGAGGTCTAAACCCAGATCTGACCTCTGACCTGTAGTTACGCTCACCTGTCAATCAGCTCTGACGTCACTGTGGCAACAGCCCAGTCTGTGCAAACACACCCTGACCTCCTGCAGCTGTAACTACAATCACACACTGTTTTCACCACATGCATCATGTTTACTGCTGATTAAGATTCCAGACGTTGAGAACAGATGCTGCAGCGCCCCCTATTGGCGGACAGAGGGAAGGAACCAAGTGATGTGTTTGTCATACACTGTAAGTCCAAAAGTATGTGGACACCTTGTTTGTCCATTGAATGTTTAGCTGTTGTTTTGTTTTCTGGTTTGTAAAAGACTGTTTTCACTCCCGAAACTAAGGTCCATTTATTCTGATCAGTCATTTTCTCCTAAATTTGGGAGTACTTTGTCAAAAGTTAAAATTTCACCCCATCTCCTCAATAACAGAATTTTTTTTCTATTCAATTTAAGATTTTATAATCACTTGGTATATTCAAATTTTTTTCTTGTACATTTCTTTTTCTTTTTTACCCCAAAGAATCATTATATATTATTTTCACATAAAGTACATAAAGTAAGTGCAATCTGCAAAAAATATCTAAGTAGTTTTTTCACTGGAATTTCTGAGTTTAATCCGAAGAAATATGCAAATCATGAGGGGGTTTTTTTGGTCACATATTTACAATTTAAATCTCTGACAATTTAATCTTAGAATTCTTTAAAAATACAATACTATAATCTCAGAAAATACTCAAGTTTTTCTGCAATAAAAAAACGGAAATATCTGAGTTTACAATTTTAATCTTGGTAATGGGTTTTTCTGGAAATAATACTGATATTTATTATTTAGTAGATGTTTATTATTGATATGATTATGTTTCATGTCAGAGAAGTCACTTTTGTTTCCAAAAAGACAAAATGTCAAATGGTCAAATATCACATTTTATGTCGTCTTTCTGTCAAATGGGAATTTTCAGAGCCTCAGCAGTTAAACATTTATGTAAAGACACAAATTTTGCAGAACATAAAGATTTTTTTGTTATTTTTCATGTTTTCTACATTATTTTTTTAAACATTTGATTTAACTGTCATTTATGGGAGTGTTTTTCTTTCCCCTGTCCTTGTACTTCAGGTCATGTGGTGAACATTTCCTTATTTATCTCCACATTGTGCATCATCTCTGCCCTGTTTTGCATAAATTCCTGTTCAGTCGCTGTATTCAGATGATATGAAGTGAGTGTATCTGCATCTCCTTTGTGTTTTACATCTTTTACATCTCTTCCTCCTTGTTCTGTCTCTTCTGGCAGGATATTTTCCACTGCTCGCTGCAGCTTTTTTTTTTTTTTTTTTTAAATATTGGATTTGCCTCTTTTAAAGCTCGTCCATCGTGTTGCATCATCTTCAAACGCTGCGTCGGACAAGGCCACGCTGCTCGCTAGGCTGTGTAACCATCGCCGGGTCGGCCGTGTGATAGGGCTGATGGGTAACGAGAGGGTGAATCACAGGGCTTAGTGTGACAAAAGGGCGCACACACTAACACTAACACAAACACACACACCTTTATGCTCAGATTCATCCTTTAATTTCCCTTCGGGCAAACACACACATTCAGGTTTTCACACATGCACTCACTCACAAAGGCAATTATTTACATGCACTTACAGTGTACACACATAGTCTAATATGAGCACATACACACTGGGATGTGGGTCTTTGTTTTGTGTTTATTTACCCATTCCGGACCCACTTCTTAAATATTTAAGGCCTTTTCTCTTTGGTAGCGTGTTATCACGGATCTAAAACTTGTTCCTTTGTCGCTGCACAGCTCTTCTTACTGTTAACATGAGGTTTTGATGATGAAAACAGACAAAGAAAATGAGGAGAACGGGAAAGAAAAAGCAACTGAAGCTGAAGAAGAAAATCAACCCAAAGTTCTTATATGATTTCAATGTTAAAATTCAGATTATATAGTCGGTTATAGCAGCCGTGCATCATGCCTGATCTGCATTTTGTCATCAGCATGTTAGGTTTGTTTGAATCCTGCACAACTGTCGCCTATTTCATGACACAGGATCAGAAAGTGACAGAACACCTGAGTTTACTTAAAAGGGTTCTATGTAGTATTAATATTCCAAATACTCAAAAGCAGAGGGGAGTATTGTACCAGAACACACTTACGACTACGAATGTCACCAACAAATCATCACTATAAATCCACAGACTGTATCACTCATTGAATAAAGTATAAAACTCATTGTTTACACACATCTGTATTATTGTATTAAGTTTTCTTCTTCAAACTAAAACTCATATATGCTTATTTTAAGTCGCTCAAAATAACACTGAGTCTTATAATCTTTACATGCTGCAGCAGCTGATAGTTTACATTATAGTTCTGTTAGTTTAGCTCTGTTTTTAAACTGAAAACGGCCACAGTAAAACCACTAATCACCTCGGTTTTCTGTACAGTTTGTTGTCAGTAGCTGCATTAAATATCTGCATGGAATCAAACACACAAGGTCAGAACTGTTAAAGTTTAGTCTGAACTGTGATCAACAAATGGCAACTTAGCAAAGAGATTAACATCACATAATAAGTTTACACCTTCATGAATCAAAATCAAAAACCCTCAGAATCAAAAATCAAAGCAGGTTTTTCCTCAGTCTCATTTGGTTTAAAGGGACCTGTGGTTTTGTCCTGATGTCCCTGAACTACTCTTACATCCACGCATTGATATTTAATCTCTCATCATGTAAAAAAGCCTCGGGAAGAATTTGCAGAAATTTTTCATGCAGTGGATGGAGTCAAACTGAGAATAGAGTCACAGTCCTGCTCCTTAAGGTTGGGCCCATTGGGATCTTACATCAGAAAAAGGAGAGGTTTTCTTTCACCCCTCTGAATTCTGTCATCATTTACACATATATTTGTCATCTTAAAGGATAACTAGTGCGTTGATCTGTGGGGCTGCATAGGTTCTAGATATGGTGGTTTTTATGCTGTTGTGTATTCGTGCATGCTGTACCGCATTTGTCCAGCAGTCACCGCCAAAGCGTTCTGGGCATAGCAACGTGATTGTAAGGCTATTGTATTCCAAATTTACTAATATCTCCCAAAATATTGGTCCTATCAACTTGCCGTTTTGCTACTGTCTTCCTTGACCAAAAATACATAGTAAAGCCAAACTGAAGCCGTCAGCTCTATCCAGATTTTGTGCGATTCCCGAGACACACACACACACAGAGGCCACGTGGCTTTCATAATATAGATTGTTCTGGCAAAACTGTTGAACTATCAGACTATGAAAACGCATATATACAAAGGCTACACAAAAAAATCTTGGAGGAGACATCATCGTAACTGTTTCTGTCCACAATCTGTTAAGAGCGGCTGAAGATGTAAATTATACATATTAACGCTAAGTACCTCTAAATGTGCAATTTTACAGATGTGGATAAGATGCATATTCAGTGTTTTTATCCTTGCAGTAGTCCTGCTACGACTCAGTATTGAGCAGAGGGATGGGTAGGGGATAAAACTTTTCATCAGACTCTCAGTTATTGTTCTCAGACTAAAAACACTGCCCTGATGGCAGAAGGGAGAAGACAGAGGGTGGCTGGGTTGTTTTAGGATCTACTAAACCATTAACCTACAACTTGTATACAACTGATTAAAGGTGAATCAAAGCTAAAAGATGGAATAGTTTGAATAGTTAAGGGGATATTTTAGGCCAAAATATTAGACTGAAAGTGCTTGAAGGGGTCATATTTTGTTAAACCCACTTTTATTAGTCTTTGGTACATTTATTTGTGTATTTGGACCCTAATAGTTCATAAAGTTTGAGTTTTAACCCTCCAGGTGCTGCAAAGTTATCTCTACATTCATTTTGGCAAAAATCAAGTGGATTTCTACAACCTGTTTTAATTTCTGCTTAATTTGTTGCATCGATAACTAGTTACGTCAGGACATTTGCACATATAAGGTCAAGAGTACGCCATAATTGTTTGTCAGCAGCAGCAGTTGTAGTCCATACTGAAAATATGTCCAAACTTTGAGCCAATTGCCTTAAATGACTTGGTTGTATTAACAAACACAAGTGGTTGAATGGGACAGAGCAGCAGTCAGCAACCTGGAGGGGCTCATTTGCATTTAAAAGGCCAGCGCTCAAAACAGCCTTTCTGGTGTCATTACTCAGAAATAGGGTTGAAGATGGACCTGTGGAGTTGAATTAATGAAGAATTCAGACCCAAGCATAGCGTTAAAAGTTTATGCAGACCACAGGGAAATGTTTGAAAATGCATAATTCCATTAAAAAAAAGCGAAACATCACTCCTTTAAAAATCTGTTGTGTTAAAAAAACAAACAAAAAAAAAAAACAACCTCATGTCAGGGTTGACGCACTTCCACACAGACGTGGAGAATATTTGAACATGACCACACAGAGCAGTCGACATGCTTCACCTCCAGCCAGATGTTCAAACAGACAGCAGTGAATCTGAGAGGAAAACGTGTGCAATGAGAAGAGACAGACGGCTGAGGACACTCACACTGATGTGACACAAACACAGACACACACACTGTCATATATGAACTACAGGCGTGATCGCTTAACCGTGTGTGCGTTAGACGAACTACGATGTGACATACGAAGCCAAGTCACAGAGAAATATGTCACATCAGCTGCAGGTCTGATCCTGTATGAGTTTGTATATTTTTACTATAACAATGAACATGTGTGATGCATGTATAAACTGTATGTTTTCATCTGCAGCTCATTATTTTCTGTTTTTATGGTTAAAAATAATCACATGTACTTCTAGTTCATTTTATCAGTTTATTCCATTTCAACTGTTTTTTGAACCTTCTGTACCTTCTATGAAGAATTTATATCTATTTCAGATTTTGAAAAAGGTTGTAAGTCATTTGGTGTTTCTAGAGAAAATGAAAAGTCGTCTAAACCTAAAAGGTCTTGCAAAATTTCATTTCTACAAACATTCAAAACATGCATAAAATAACTTAAAAACTGGTTCATGCACTGCACTTAAAAGAAAGCATATTTCTTTTTATGACCTAATAAAATGGGTCTGCATTTTCCCACCTGGAAGTGTGAACCAAGGTTTAAGTATTTGTTGCATTGTACATTTGGTGCGGTTCGTTTTCTTTTTTGTTCAGATCAATACTTCCTTACATCATCATTACATGGCTGTATCTTCTTTTATAGACAGGCTGCATCTAATGCTGTCATGTTATTCATTGGACTTATTTTTCAGTTCTTTTTTTGTTCTGCAACAATAGCTTGTGTATCTTGCTGTGATTTTAAGTTATACTATTGTAGAAGCTAAGTCTATTTGGTGAAGCTACTAATTTACTATTATACAGGGTGAGGAAGCAAAATTTACAATGAACATTTAGTTGTTTTTTCTCAGCAGGCACTACGTCAATTGTTTTGAAACCAAACATGTATTGATGTTATAATCATACCTAACACTATTATCCATACCTTTTCAGAAACTTTTGCACATATGAGTAATCAGGAAAGCAAACGTTAAAGAGTGTGTGATTTACTGAATGCACTCATCACACCAAAGGAGATTTCAAAAATAGTTGGAGTGTCCATAAAGACTGTTTATAATGTAAAGAAGAGAATGACTATGAGCAAAACTATTACAAGAAAGTCTGGAAGATACTATTAAAGAAGAATGGGAGAAGTTGTCACCCGAATATTTGAGGAACACTTACGCAAGTTTCAGGAAGCATGTGAAGGCAGTTATTGAGAAAGAAGGAGGACACATAGAATAAAAACATTTTCTATTATGTACATTTTCTTGTGGCAAATAAATTCTCATGACTTTCAATAAACTAATTGGTCATACACTGTCTTTCAATCCCTGCCTCAAAATATTGTAAATTTTGCTTCCCCACCCTGTACTAATGGTGGATAAAAAATTAAATCCCTTTGACTTGGCTCCTGAAACTCTAATAAGTGTTTTCACATTTTACTAACTGATCAAAATCACCTTTTTCAGGATTTTAATTTGAATAAAAACTGAAAAGTCCAGACCAAACAAGGTGTATGAGGGAATACATGGAACCAGTCTTATGCTGCCTTCATGTGCTATGGGAATTATGGTAAATGTCCAAAAGTTCAGAAGATGAAGTGAAAGAAAAAAAAAAATGCTGTAAGAGATGAACACGTCCAAAACTGTTTTACCCAAGTAGCAAGTCACGATAAATTGTGTGTCAGCCATTTTTCATTTCACTACGACCACAAAAGCACGTGAATACAACACACTGGTAATTTGGAATTCAAAAGTGGAAAGCATCATCTTCCCGATGGCACATGAAGGCAGCATTTATCCAAAGGTTTGTTGCCTGATTGCCTGATGAGCTGCAGGTGAGTGAACAGCTGGAGCAGGTTACAAAGAAATGATAACAGGCAGAAGAGGGAGTAAATGAGAAGAGTCTTTGGGGAAATTAATGGAAAAGAACCATGACATGGAGGTGAAGTGGAACCAGAATGCCCTCTAGTGTCAAACAGCAAAAACTACAATAGAACAGCCAGTTTTCACAGCCACTTTTCCAGGTTGGATTATTTTACCAGAAACCATAAACACATCATATCCTCTTGAGACACAGCTATGTGTTTTTGTCCTCTGTAGGGGACAAGAGTTTCACAGCTTTACTTACTCTGTTCAGTCAATTTATTATTTCACATGTCAAATAAGATGCACAACACAATACAAAAAAGGGAAAATCTGTCCTAAAATTATTTATATTACACAATATATCCGGTATTGTATATTCAGACAGTAAAAACCAGGATCCTTCCATGCCTTAGATGTGTTAAAGAGTAAACATAACCAGCGAATTAGCCTATTGTGCTCAGTGCTACCTGTTATCCACGCATAGGGCTCAGAGTTATGTTTCTCAATATCAAGTTTGCCGAGTATGGTCTTGTAAAAATGGCCCCAGAGAATGGACTTCCTAAAAACACAAGAGTCTCTGTCATTGGAATGGCTACATACTTGTGACCTTCCTCCTTGGCTCTGCTGTATTTCATCTCATGACGGTCATCTACTTAATAAATTATTTCTGAATTAAGTTGTCACAGAAGCAACAATTGCCTTCCAGAGGAAATTGACAGTAGCACGAGATACATCTCGCGATATTTGCAAGCCAAGTCTACAGGAGTCCCCAACCAGTGCATCCTTGGTTTAAGTTTGGAGACAAGAACTAAATCTGTATATTCCATCTGATTTTGGTTTATGCAAACTTTTAAATGGAAGAGTACTGGGGCCACGACTGATGACATTTCACCAGATTGCAAGAACAGACAAGAACACAAACTGAGAAATGCCTACTGTTTGAAATGGAGCTAAGCCTTTGCTGACCTTTAATAGTGAATTAAGTTTTGGTGCAGGTCTTCCTTTCTCAATCATTTTTCTTTTGTGTCCAAATGGACGCGGTGAAAAAGGTGTTTTCAGTAAATCAGCAACAACATCTGGTGTAGCGGTGACAGCAGATTAGGGTTGTGATGATGTTATGGCCTTACGATTAATCGTGATTTTAAACATCGCAGTAAATTAATCGTCAAGGCTGCCAAAAACCGTCTCATAAAGTACAGTAGATTGAAAATGGAACAAAAGACACACCAATATGCGCTTCCTACACGGACCGAAAGCAATGTTACACAAACACTGCATTCAACATTCCATGAGTGAAAATGACAGTGAAGGAATTATCTTGATCGTAAATATATTTTCGTTGCGAGCTCACTTTCATTTCCACAGAGTTTGCGTTCATTACAGTCATCTACCATCTACAGCTTTAGGCTACCATTGTGCAACCCATTCACAGTCTGGCTGCATAGCTTTGGTAGAGTAAGGCCATTCTTCTCCAGTAATTCAGACTGTCATACAAACAAAGTTAGCAAAGTTTCAGGAGGTAGGGAAAAGTTAAATGAGCTTCACAACAGTTGGAGACGTAAAGGAGTTAGTAACACGTGTTAAGTTTAACTTTCACTTAGCCAAGGGACGTACAGTCGTATGGTCTGCACATGCGGCACAGACCCCACCCCCACGCATAAACCCCCACAAAATAATTGTAGTAATCGTGAAACTGCAATTATTTCTCTGACAATAATCGTAGCACCAAAGTTTCTCATCATTTCTTCTCTACAGCAAATGCCATTTTCTTTTCGTTTCTGTTCACATTTATATGTAGAAATGTCATTTTGAAAGTTGAGGGGAGCACAGGGCACACTGCTTGGTCCAGAAACTGACTAAATACTCAAAAATGACACTTTACACACACTTAATTTCATCATTTCCCTGCTGGCCTTCACTGCTGGCCCAGAATAACAAACCATTTGAGCAACTCTGGAAATTTCTGGACTTTCAAAATCTTCACACACACAACATTCAGGGCATTGATAAGTGTGTTCATGTAACAAATAAAATAGAAATCTAACCAGCAATATTTCTACTCTCATTTGATGGTTTTACATATGCCACTAAAGTTGTTTTCAGGTTCATGAATTTTTACTCTCTATGTCATACATCCAACCAGTGCCACATATTACACAGGTAATTTTCAGGGTAGGAAGCTCCAATAATAAAACTACATGTTAAACAGAGTAACACAAGTTAAAAATGAAAGCACAACACAGAGGGATTATTAGCATTACTAAATTATTTTAAACACTAGTCTTCCAAAGATTTATTAAGACTTGTTAAACAACAGTGACGACATATGTAACCTGAAAGCATGTTTACTACAAACCTGAAAACCTAACGGCTAAAATTTGCTTAGAGGTCTTATTTCTGTCTTTGTGCATAAGAAATCAATGTAAGTGAATCCCCAAAGGAACTCTGTGTTAGTAAATGCAAGTTATGCAAATTTACAGGATTTCAGTTATGTTGCAACATGTTGATGGTCATATGAACTATGTTTTCAGGTCAAAAATGTCCAATTTCATCACAATTAAAGCTATATTTTCTGTCACAAATGGCCAAGTTATATTTTAACTGAATTTACCTGAAAAACAAATATTCTATTCTTTTAGATTCCCCAATTTTTCTTACAAGATTATATACTACATATCACATTTTATTTTTACAGGTTGCAATATGGAGTATTGTGCTGATCCATCCTGCTTATGTTACGCCAATACATACATTAAAAATTTCACACGTCACTTTTTAAATCAACAGTTTTCTAATAATAAGCATTTTTATAAAGAAATAACAATTCTATATTGATATTTCCTCTTTAGTATGATGATAAACTATACAATAAATCACTATGATACTTATTTTTGCACAGGGATCATTTGTGGAAACGGTGACATGGCTGCCAAGCATCAGTATGATGGGATCCGTAACAACCATGTCACATCCGTCCACTGCCACATTTTGTGTTTTTGTGTCAGCTGTTATTGTTTTAGATCCTCAATACTAACATTTATGAATAAGAGGATAATTAGCAATAGTAAGTATATAAGTTTATTACAAATAAAGTACTGGTACTGACCAGATCATTATGGGTAATGTCATGTCCGTCCACCAGCAAAAGTTTTCACATACACGTGCTATTCAAAATCCAACATTTCTGAAAATATAGCTTCCACTGTCAAATAATATCAGTAGTCTGTGCACAAATGTATTAGCATTATTTCAACACAGTTCTATGCATTTCTTACAACTTTTTTTTTTTTTTTTTTTGACAAAAATGGCCACTCATTTGACCCCCTAAGTAAATTTTAGCCGCTAAAGAAGTCAGATGTAAACTACAGTGTCTGCTACAGGTTTGCAAAATTCAGAATTTTGCCACTGTTGTCATTTTCTGGCTGAAAATATATTCAAACGGCAATTCTCTTTTTCTGCCATTTCTATGTCTTTGTGTAAATAATACCTACCAAGTAGCTGTGGGCTGGTGACGTGACTTTGCTGACTACACGTTTGTTTGTTTGTTTGTCAACCCACAGTCCTCCATCTTTACAGGGTTCTGTGTATGCCTACCTGTGGTCACGTGACAGTACAAACTTAAATCACAGAAGGGGAGGAGGAGTCAAGTGCGCGCGCCTGGCTGTCAACATGATTTTTCTTTTCTTTTTTTTTTTAAATTGAAAATATTTAGGTATACAAGACAAATAAATTTTGAACAAACATCAAGATGTCAAAAAGAAAAAGCATTTAAACAAATTAAAAAAAAAAAAAAAAAAAAAAAAATGCATGGTGGCTGTAAACATGAACTTTTTGTACCCGGCACTTACACACGTCATAGACACAGACAGAAGAGAAAGTGAAACTGAAGTAACGGTCTCTTCACACTGGCAATAAACAACATCAGTTCCAGTGTTGATTTCACTTTTGATATCAACCATCATTTTCAATCCGCCCCTGGAGCTTTTGAGCGTGTTCTTCTCTGTCCTACAAGTACACTGCAGTAATCTGTCGGTAAGTACATTTGAAAGAGCCTGGACTTCATCAAACCTATGTTTGTCAAATATTCTGTTGACGTTTGTGTTTCTCATTTGGAAAGTGAAGCAAAACAAGGTCTATTTACCGAATACGCCCTTTGGAGCTTTTGAGTGTATGCCGCAGAGAATGTAGAAATTTTTAAAACGAGGCTCAAGACCCACCGTTTTAATTTGGCTTTTAACTGATGCTTCTGTTTTATCTACTCAAAGGTTTTATAGTTATATTTAATATATATATCTTAAGATTCTTTTAACCAGTGCTTCTGTTTTATCATTTTAATGTTTAATTTTTTTTTTTTATTATTTTCACATATGTCTTAAACTTAGCTTCTTTTAATCAGTTCTTTTATATCTTTTTAATGTTTCTTATTCTGTGGTGTTTCATCAGAGGGAGCCCTCCATGCCGGGGGGCGGCTGCGGACTCCGGGGGCTGTGGCGCCTTCTCTCACTGAGGTCCGCTCCTTTCTGGTGGGTGTGGGGCCCCAGTTGGCCCTCTCCCACTGGTTGGGATGCGGGGCTGTGTTGCTGGTGCCTGGTTGCCGGGGTCGGCGGCTGCCTCCTGGTGCGGATGGCTCCTTGAGACAGCGCCTCCTCTTTTACTTTTACTTTTACTTTTACTTTTACATTTTTGTTCTGGTCTACCCGTGCTCAGCCAGTCTTCTCAAGTATGTGTGAGCTTGTGGGTTTGCATATGTGTGTGTGTGTGTGTGTGTGTGTGTGTGTGTGTGTGTGTGTGTGTGCGGGTGAGTGGGTGGGTGTGGGTGGGGGGCGGTACTGATTTTTAAACTGATATGTAAAGCACTTTGTGCTACAGTTTTTCATGTATGAAAAGTGCTATATAAATAAAGATTATTATTTATCATTATTATTATTATTATTATTATTCTCACTCCTACAAGTGCATTGTAATAATCTGTCTGTTAGTACAAAACAAACAAAGAGCCTAGATAAATAAATAAATAAATAAATAAATAAATAAATAAAATTTCAACAGGACTTCAAGTTGGCGACTGGAAACAACCAAGCTTCATTTGAATACATTTTACCCAGGTAAATAAATTCCTGGTGTTAAACGTTATTGGGAATGTTGATGGTAAAGGGGGTTTTAGCAGCAAAACAAATGTAGGAACTTAGGCTTCAGCAGAACAACAAACAGGTGATCTGGTGAATGTTAAGAAAAAAAAAGATCATGCTGACTCTTTATGACCAGTAAGACCAGTTTTGTTGGGTCTAGTTCCAGCTCATTTGTGTTAAGTTTACTGTCTGGTATTGATCTCCTGCTTCTGTTGTCTTCCAGGTGACAAACACTGATACATGATGTGTGTCAGGACTTTATAAAACCTGATCTAAATCTGCTTTTTCACAGTCGACGTCTCGTGGATCTGAGCAGAAACTGATCCACCATGTTCTCCCTCTGTGTGCTGGTTCTGACTCTGCTGGTCTCTGCTGTCCAGGCCTCCTCCAGCAGCAGTGAGTAAACCAGATCCCTTTGGAACTGATCCACTGAACCACACAGTGATCTGTTTTTTTCTTCCAGGTGGTCCTGGAAACCACAATTATGAACTGTCTGGGCAGGCCCTCAGAGATCTCTACAACTCTCCGGTTTACAAGGCTGAGCTGATGTATCGCCCGTTCTCATCCAGTTCGTCTGCAGTAGGACCAGGTAGTCACAGTGGAGTCAGGTCAGTACAAATACACTCCAGCCTGAGGCGTATGTATGATTAAATATCTAAAAATGTTCAGATTACGCTATAAAATACAGCAGGGCTGTCATTTGAGTTCAGGGGCCACATACAGTCTAATATGATCTCAAGAGGGTCAGACCAGTAAAATAATAACATAATAACCTACAAATAATGACAACTCCAAACTTCCCTCCACTTGAATCCCATGGGCCAGAATAGACCCTTTGGCAGCCCAGTTTTGGCCTGTGGGCCGTATGTTTGACAACTCTGACCTACAGCATTCCCATCATATATCTGTTTGATTTTCCTCAGAGTGACGCTGGGGAGCGGCAGTCAGTGGCTCATCCACAAAGGAATGGACTACGGCATTGACTCTCAGACAGTGGTTGTCAGTGCTGACCACATGTCCCCAAATTGGAAGGTGAGGAGCAGATCATAAATGAAAGAGCCAGTAAGATTGGAAAAGCCTTGAAATCTCACGGTTCACTGTAATCCATGGTACTTAGTTTTTTCCTCTGAAGACTGAAGCTTGTTATAATGGATATTTAATATAAATCAAAATGTTTAATTTAACACTAAATTTAAGTGTTAAATTTAACCTGCATTTATGTTGTTTTCCAATGTTTTAGAGACAAAACATTTCATGAAACTTCCTCTGGGGGGGGGGGGGTCATGTCATGTGACCATTCATAAATACAACCCACACATGAATGGATGAAGTTTAAAACCTCTAAAAACACAAACCCCAGGTCTGATTGCTGAGGCTGATTCAGTTTATGTGTCATGTTCATGTGCTGCTCTCTTGTGTCTGAAGGTGGTACTGCTGAGTCACACTGCTTCAGCTTGTTATAATGGACATTTAAAACAGATCAAAGTGTTGAATGGTATCTTCCTGTGTCTAAACTGTGTGAACAAACACACCTCTCGTAAAACCTTCGAGGTCAGTAATATTCCTTAAGTGTATGAAGTGACAAAACCCAGGGTTATCTGTTAAAGTTCAGCTTGAATCTCAGAACTGTCAAGACATCAACTCAGAAGGAAATAGTTTTGTATATGTACTGATATAAGTTATTATACACAACAATCAGTGGGTTTCAAGTGTCAAGTGAATTTCCACCACAGAGCACAAATGTGAAAAACAGGAGGGATTGGAACATTTTTAATGTATTCACAAAAATATGTATCATTTTGATCATGTTTTCTGATGAGATAAAACAATTGATGAAACCCACTCTGGGAGGTCATGTGACCTTTCATAAAAACAACCCACTGGAGAGGTTAGTCAGACATATGTTATATTTGTTGCATTTGTCAACAACAAAATGCAAAATACAAAACTAATGTTGAATACAACAAATTGTCCTACAATTTCTTGGATGTGGCGTTTAAGGACCAGTCTGTTAATATGAGTGGTTCTTGTATGGAGCCCATCATCTCAGTAGGACATTGGAAAAAGGGTAAAACATGCTGTGATGTTCCTCATGTTGCAGGTTTCTCCATCTTACTGTAAAAGCTTCATGTTTATTCACAGGTAATACGTAAAAGACAGACAGGAGTTTTTTCTTTGTTTCTTTTCTGCAGACGCTAATCACCAGAGACTTTGGAGGCACCAGGACCGTGGCTGATTTTGTCATTACCGGAGGCTACACGTACAGCTATCTGCAAAATTGTCATGTAGCATCTACTTGCATGATGCTCCAAAGTCGTACACCGACTACCCTTTTTCCCTTTTGCCATTTCTTTTGTAATTAAATGTCAAAGATTCTGTGGTGTGTGGCAACAATGTAAGCTTCATTCTTGTCTCTACGCAAATAAATTCTAGTGCCTAGTTGTTTTTTATAGCAATAATTTCTTCATCATTCTCCTATTATTGTTTTTATCATTAATACAAACTACTGAATTCTCAGTCTTTGCAACTTATACATTTTCCAATGTATGCTTCTGTTCACATTAACTTTTGCTTTTTATTTCTATCTGTTTACACATACATTTACAAGAAAATAAATGAAATGTTTGAGACTAAGTTTAAAATGTCTTTCTTACTGAGTCATTTATTTATTCATTTATTTTAATAACAGCAGCTTTGGTTCTCCATATCTTCTGTTTACATTAGGAGGTGTTGTATTCTCCTGAGACCCAGTAATGCCTTTTTGTCCTCTGAAGTGGACTTTTTTTTTTTTTTTTTTTTTTTTTTTTTTATGTAAAGCTAGTAAACTCTTGTAAATGTAAAAATACTAAAACTTTTATTTTCCTGGCTCTCAGGAGGATCAATAATTTCACATATAATAATTTGTGATATGTGATTGATGGACACCACACAAAAAAAGTTAACTCAGCTTTGAGATCAGCAATATGTTAAAAAAAAAAAAAAAAATGCTAATAAAGATATGAAACCTAAATATCTGAGTGGGCAGTAGTTCACATGTGGACATTTTAGAGCCTGAACTTCTGCAGAAAACTAGTTAAATGATTACTTGTACTTTTATCTTATTTACATGAGTATCTGTATTCACTTGTCTCCTCTGATTATATGTTACATAATAAGACACAATCATGATTTGCACATATACAGTACAGATGTGTGTACATCTGGAGTCCCAGTTTAACCTGTTTGACGTATAACCGTAAGTTCAAGAGTCAAGTCAAGGTTTTTGTCCTAATGTATATGACAGAGTTCTGTCTCAGTGCTAGCTGTTAGACACTCACAGGGCTCAGTCGCAATCTGTGAAATAGAGCATAAAGCCTTTGATGACCTTTGTTAGTGAACCTAGTTTTGGTGCAGGTCTTCCTTTCTCAGTCATTTCTGTTTTGTTTCCAAATTGATGCCTTGAAAAAGGTGTTTCCAGTAAATCAGCAACAACATCTGCTGTAGCGGTGACAGCAGAAGCAATTTCGTTTTCGTTCATGTTTACATTTATATGTAGAAATGTCATGTTGAAAGTTGCGGGGAGCACAGGGCACACTGCATGGTCTAATAACTGACTAAATACTCACAAATAACACTTTACCCACAATTAATTTCATCATTTCCCTGCTGGCCTTCACTGCTGGCCCAGAAAAACAAACAGTTTGAGCAACTCTGGAAACTTGTGGACTTTCAAAATCTTCCAAAACACAACATTCAGGGCAATGATAAATGTGTGAATGTAACAAATGAAATAGCAATCAAACCAAAAATATTTGCACTCTCTCATTTGATGGTTTCACACCCCATTAACATCATTTTCAGGTGCATTAATAGGGGAATTTTACAGATGACCCAGAAACGGTTTGAAACTATTGACTTTGTGTATGACTTCTTCCTGTTTATTTGTCAACAATGGCTGAGGTAACATCGAAGTGTCACTGCTGTGTGCCCCAGTGTACATCAAATAAACAAAGGCAACCATATTTCAGTTTTCATGGTTTTCCTTCAGATTTAGTTGGGAAAAATCTATTTGCACTAAAATAATTTATATATATGTGATCCAGCCAAAGGGATGGCGTTTTTGGTGTGACATTTTCTTGATGTGTTTTATTTAATTCACCTTTTGCATGTTTTGGTTTGCTTTTGTTTTTCCACTGTCTGTATTTTGAGTTTGTCACGCCTCCCTAGTTAGCTGCCAAGGAAACACCCCGGACACATGACCGTCGTACCCAATCTGCGGGACTCAGTAATCAGCGCACCTGTGCCTGGCGGGGCACGAGAACAATGAAAGTGTCATTATGGGAAGATGCCGAGGAGGGACGCAGAAGGAGCGAGGCACGCAACCAGAAGACAGCGGCACGCACAGGACTAGCCAGACACCAGAGTGAGACCACACGCAGCGGCCAGCAGTCGAACCCGGTTTAAGGGGTTGACCGCTACTACACGGACGGACAGGAAGGCGGACCGGAGTGCACCGTGTAGAGGACTCCGTGGGGCCGGATACAGCAGCGGGAGAGCAGAGAGCTCTCCCTGCCTGTGAGTATTGGAAAAGTTTTGATTACGTGTTCTGACCGGAGCGGCCTTTGGCCTGGAGGTTTGGGCTGGTGTGTCCTGTGCTGGCCTTTTGTGTGCCGTCTGTCAGGTGCAGCCAGTGGACCCGAGGGGGAGGAGTGAGGAGCTGGAGCTGGCGTGGGTCCCTAATGCAGCTCAGCATATCGAGCCCCGAACGACGCAGCGGTAGGGTGAGAAGCCCTACCGGGCGTGTATGTATCTTTCGTTGCACCTGTTCACATACGTTTGCCTTTGGCCGTGCTCTGTTCTGCCGCCGTATGTGTGTGTTCTGTTCAGGAGCGGGCCGGACGTGCTGAGGCCGGGACTCAACCTCGTGGATCACCTTCGTGACGCTGCTCGGAAAGGACCATCGTGTCATCTCATTCCTTGTTCTTCTTTTTAAATTCTACTTTTAAACTTAGTATTTTTAATTGTATTTATTATTATTGAATAAATTTTGTAATTCATTTTAACAGTGACTTTTCTTTTTTGGTTACACCACGACTCTCTTAACTTGGGTTTTAATACTTCATTTTTAATTCTGCCAAATTAGTAATTTATATTTTGAACTGTTATTCCAAACCCCGCCTTACATATATACACAAACATATATTTTTACAGACTGTATTCCTGTACATAACCACTCACTGTACAAATACTTCAATTTGCACTTTCTGTACATATTACAATGTAAAAACCCACTGTAAAAAATACACATATTTTTAATAGACCACACACCCACTCACTGTATAAAAACTCCAATTTGCATTCTGTACATATCACATTGTAAATCCACTGTAAATCTCAACCCATTGTTGGATAAACTGTTTGTCTATATTGTGTCTAGGTCCACATGTTGTCTGGGTTCATGTCGGAACTGTATGTCGTGAGCATTGTAAAAACCGAAGCCAAATTCCTTGTATGTGTTCACATACTTGGCAAATAAAGCTGATTCTATTTCTGATTCTAAAAAAAGAAATGGGGCATCACAGTTCATCGAGATGAGGGTCCGAACTTCAGCATCCAATCAGGAAGTACGTTCATGTGTAGCTGGCATTTCTGGGAGGAGGATTACCAGGGAAACATCAGCGGTATTGCGAAGGAAATCAAGAGGTTAAAAGCACTTGGTATCGAATCAATACCAAAATACGCAGCATCACACACCAGTAAAATATACGCAATTTCAACATATTCTAAGCACTGGAGGGCTCCCTTTGACTGGTAACAACAGAACATCACAATGCTTTTAGTTGCTTTTGAGAGTATTCTTCTTGCTCCTACAAGTGTATTGCAATAATCTTTGTCTGTTCAAACATGCAAAAAAGCGTATTCGACAAATACATCGGAGAGAGCCTGGACTTCACATAATATATTTGCCAAACAACCGGAAAAAAAAAAAAAAACAACTTTCAGCAGGACATTGAGTCAGTGACTGGAAATGTCTGAGCCTCATTTGAATAAACTTCCAAAAACTTTGAGGTGGGAAATCTAACCACACAGATTACCAGTAATTATTTTATCTAGCTAAATAAATTCCTGGGAATGCTGGTGGAAAAGTGGCTTATAGCAGCAAAGCAGATGTAAGGCTAGACTTTAAAAATATATTTTCCAGTTAGACATAATCCTAACAGGAAAACAAGTGATCTGGTGAATGTTAAGAAAAAATATGCTTTATCAGGCTGACTCTTTATGACCAGTAAGACCAGTATTGTTGGGTCCAGTTCCAGTTCATAAGAGTTGAGTTGACTGTGGGGTATTGATCTCCTGATGCTGTTGTCTGCCAGGTGACAAACACTGATACAAACTGGGACAGGAGGGACGTGACTCCATGTCCAATCAGGGACGAGTGTGTGTGTGAGGACACTATTAAACCTGACCTGAATCTGCTTTTTCACAGTTGACGTCTCGTGGATCTGAGCAGATACTGACCCACCATGTTCTCCCTCTGTGTGCTGGTTCTGACTCTGCTGGTCTCTGCTGTCCAGGCCTCCTCCAGCAGTGGTGAGTAAACCAGATCCCTTTGGAACTGATCCACTGAACCACACAGTGATAGATCTGCTTCTTTCTTCCAGGTGGTACTGGAAACCACAACTATGATCTGCCTAGGGAGGACCTCACTCCTCTCTTCAACTCTCCGGTTTACGAGGCTAAGCGGGTGTTTCGCCCGATGTCATCCAGTTCGTCTGCAGTAGGATCATTGAGCCACAGTGGAGTCAGGTCAGTACAAACACACTCCAACCAGAGGCATATGTATGATTAAATATCTAAAAATGTTCAGATTACACTATAAAGTACAGCAGGGCTATCATTTGAGTTCAGGGGCCACATACACTCCAATATGATCTCAAGAGGGTCAGACCAGTAAAATAATAACATAATAACCTATGAATAATGACAACTCCAAAGTTCCCTCTCTGGTTTAGTGTGAAAAAAGTTGAATAACAATATGAAAATGTTTACATTTACAAAATATCCTTTCACAATAAAATGTGAATAACATAATCATGTACAACCAGAAAAATACATTCAACAACATTATATCTCAGCTTATCATTTACACATTACAACTTATAGATCACAGTGGATGTACAAAGGCAGAAAACATTTGGTAACAGCAGTGGCAGGTCATGCATTTGGTACCTGGGTCATCAGTGGGTACTTCCACGATTTAATACCACCACTATGATGTCACAAATATAGAAACTAGAGATGCACCAATGCTGATACCAGTATCGGGTATTGGTCCAATACTGAGTGTGTACTTCATCTCGTACTTGTAAAAGTGCTCCGATACAAACACACCAATACCACTTTACAGCAGCATGACATTCACAGTTAACTGAAGCAAGTATGTGGCAGAGGAGTAATGTCAACAGTGTGGAGATTTTTCAAAATAAATGACTTTAACAAAAGTAATGGTGACTGAAAGTTACGTTAAAGCGACGAATGGATACGGACGGAGCGTTCTGTCCATCCTCTGCCTACATTCTGTACATAATTCTGTCCTTTTTTTCCGGGTGCTCGTGGATGCATAGCCAGACGGACAATTCTGAGCAGTACCACCGGGAACCATGAAGGTAGCAAATCTTTTCAAAGAGTGACTGTGTGAGTTAGTGAAAAACGACATATTTATAACAACTACCCCCATCAATATCAACATTAGCATCCACATTAGTATTACCTCCTCTGTCGCACCATGTTTATTATTATTGACTTTCTTCTTCTTCGTCTCAAAAAACTTTACTTTTCTTTGTGATATTTGTCCAGTATGGTTAAGTAAGAATGACTCCCTCTAGTGGATTGATTGAGAAACGCTCATTCCAATTAAATGTCAGTAGCAGCACTTTGTTAGAGTCAGACTAAGGACAACAACAATAAAGCACATTTTCAAAAATAACTAATAACTGTAATGGTATTATTAAGTACTCATGTCGGTACTCAGTATCAGCAAGAAATCAAATATACTTGTACTCGGTCTGGAAAAAAGTGGTATCGGTAAGCTAAAAAGGCAAAATAACAAGGCGTATTAAAGGTGAAAACCAGTATTAATATAACAAGAAACCTAAGTTTACCCTGACAACACACAGAGACTGAAATCTGATCGGACAAAATATCTTATGTTCACATACACCTACTGGAAGCAGTGCAGCCAAGAGAAACTGAAAGAAATGAAGAGAATAGTCTATTGGGAACAAATTAATACAATTTCATGGAACAAAGTTTAGAATTTTGGTGGTAAAATGTAGAACAGAGTTTCTGATGATGTCTAGGCCCGCAGAGAAGGCCTTGCTGGCACCAACAACCCACCATTGAGTAACAGGTATTATATTGGTAAATTTCACTGGCTTTTCAGGTTAGTTTATTGTGAAAGACTAGTTTGTAAATTTAATGGAGTTTAAATTTTTTCACTGTAAACCAAGGAGAAAATTGGGAGTTGTCATTATTTATAGGTTATTATTAGTGGTGTAACAGTACAGAAAAATTTTGGTTTGATACGTTTTTGGTACAGGGGTCTTCGCTTCAATACATTTTCGATACAGTGAAGGAGACCAGTGAAGGGGAGAGGGGGTATAGGGGTAACTACCGAAAACCAGAAGTGAAACTCAACACGCTTTGAACATCCAACCCGACTTCTGTGCTTCTGTTATACTCTCTGTTGTCATGTTTGCCCCCCCCCCCCCCCCCCCCCCAGTTCTGCAGCAGAATGTGTATAAGGGAAACCCTGCACATGGGTTCTGCTTGCAACCACCCTGCTTCCCAAGTGTCTTTTGTACTGAGTGCACCGTTACACCCTTACTTATTATACTATTACACTGTTGCCTATGAAGTTGCAATGAAATATTTTTTTTTACCTCTTTTCATGAAATGATTGTGATAATGTGATTTATTTTTCATACATAAAGTATAACTTGGAATTATTGTACCAGGTCAAAACTGATTTCTAATATGTAGAATTAGGAATAAAAAGACAAAACTATTACAATTTTATAGGCAACGTATATTTCATTGGTCTGACCCACTTGAGATCATATTGGTCTGTATGTGGTCCCAGAAATAAAATGAGTTTGACACTCTTCAAGTCCACAAATGATGAAATGAACAGTTTATTTTTGATATGTATACTGCTGCCAAGAAATGGACAGTTTATTTGATGTGTGTATGAAACGGATAGTTTATTTTTGTTTTGATATGTGTATTATTGTCATGAAATTGACAGAGTTTATTTATGGGCAAATGGGACTGGGAATTTAGGGTAGGTAGAAGGATGAGGGTAAGGGGGTGGTAGATTATAAGGTAAACTTCAAACTCCTTTTCAAGTGTTTTCTTTTCTTTTGATATAAATATTTTTGTTTTTTGATTTTAATGTTCAAAATACATAAACACACAAATTCATCCCATGGGCCAGATTAGACCTTTTGGGCCTCTTGGGCCATATTTTGACACCCCTGACCTACAGCATCTATCTGTTTGATTTTCCTCAGAGTGACACTGGAGGACGGCAGTCAGTGGCTCATCCACAAAGGCCAGAACTATGGCATTGACTCTGACACAGTAGTTGTTGATGCTGGCCACATGTCCTCAAAATGGGAGGTGAGGAGCAGATCATAAATTAAAGAGCTATTAAGATGTTAAGAGGATTGAAATCGTACAGTTCACTTCAATCCATGGTCATTTAGTTTTTTCTTCTTAAGACTGAAGCTTGTTATAATTAACATTTAAAACAAATCGAAGTGTTTAATGGTATCTTCCTATTTCTAAACTGTGTGAATAACACACTTCCCATAAAACCTTCAAGGTCAGTATATTCCTTATGTATGTGAACTGACAAAACCCAGGGTTATCTGTTAAATTTCACTTTGAATCTGTCAAGACATCAGCTCAAAAGGAACTAGTTTTATATATGTGCTGATATAAATTATTATACACAACCACAGTCAGTGGGTTTCAAGTGTTGACTGAATTTCCACCACAGAGCACAAATGTGAAAAAACAGGAGGGATTGGAACATTTTTAAAGTATTTACAAAAGTAGTGTCATTCTGATCATTCATGGAAGCCTCAAGCCTCGTATCAGCAGTATTCCGGGATTTCAGCTGTATTCCACAGTGAATAAACTAAGCATTTGATTAAAATAAATAAAAGAAACAACAATAAATTATAAAACAAGATGAAAAAAAACCAAAAAACAAAATAAGCACTAAATCATCGATTTTTCTTTTGAAATCACAAAATTAGCCTTAAAGTAACCACAAATATAACATAAATAACCCTTGCTGATGATTGTCATGAATTTGCCTCAATATTTCACAGGTTTTAGTTTGTTTTTTAATTGACGTGCTGCTCAACACTCAACATGTTACCTGGTTATCTTCGATCCCTGATGTTCAAGAATCGATTTCAACGGTCTGATTTAGTAACGGTGTTATTAATTTCATGACATTCTATGGATTGTTGGATCTTTTTTTTTTTTTTTCTTTGATTGTTGAATGGAGGAACTGATCAATAGCAGCATCAAAATAATATGCAGAACTGAGACTGGAAAATTTAATTACTATCATGATAATTATGTATATGATTGTCCCTAATGTCACTAATTTGCATCCTCACTATTGTATGTGCTACATGTGTGTGTCTGAAGGCTGTACTGCTGAGTCACACTGTTCATTCACAGAAACAATTAATGAAAACTACAAATAATAGAATAAAATACATAAGAAGATGTTGGTGTCTCTGTGACCTAAAGAAAATATGCTTTAGAGGAAATAGAATTTATGAAAATTAAATAATGCATTTATGGTATGTTTCTACTCTCACCTATGATCATGATTGTAATGACTTCAAGAACAATATCGTAGTTACAAGTGGCAGAAATGTGTTTCCTCCACAGATCAGCTGGGTTCACCTTTAGAGCTAGAGGTGAGGGGTTTGGCCACTGGAAATAGATCTAATCTGTTTTTGTTTGTTTCTTTGTTTTGTTTTTTAACCCAGAATAACGAACAATTTGAGCAACTCTGCATATTTGTGGACTTTTGAAATCTTCACAAACACAAGATTTGGGGCATTGATAAGTGTGTGCATGTAACAAATTAAACAGAAATCAAATCAAAATCCACTCTCTAATTTAATGGTTTCATATCCCATTGACCTCCTTTTACTGTCAAGTCATACATCTAATACAATTTGACTTTCATAAAATGATTGCTAATATTTGTACAACAGTACAAAATACATAGAAATATTGATTGTGTATTCTTTTCAATGTTAAAATGCAGCACATAGGGTGTCATGCAAGAACATTTTCGATTAATATCTGATTTTGCTCTTGCATACTTGAAATGTCAGAAAATTAGGCAGTGTAAATGACCTGCATAAACATAACGAATGGCCTTTTTCCAGCAGTCGAGTCTAAAAGAATGTCAACAACAAAATGCAAAATACAAAACTAATGTTAAATGCAAAAAGTTCTCCTACAATCTCTTGGATGTGGCATTTAAGAACCAGTCTGTTAATATGAGTGGTTGGACAAGATGTAAAATATGTTGTGATGTCCCTCATGTTGCAGATTTCTCTATCTTATTGTAAAAGCTTCATCTTTATTCACAGGTAACAAGTAAAAGACAGACAGGAGTTTTCTCTTTGTTTCTTTTCTGCAGACGCGGGAAACCACAGACTTTGGAGGCACCAGGACCGTGGGTGATTTAGTCCGATCCGGAGGCTCCACATACAGCCTTCTGAAAAATTGTCATGTAGCATCTTCTTGCATGATGAACCCGAATCAACGCGGTTGCAATTAAATATCAAAGATTCTGTGGTGTGTGGCAGAAATGTATATTTCATTGCTATCTCTACGCAAATAAACACCAAGTCTTGTCTTAATTAAGATGATGATTTCTTCATCATCCTGTTCTTAACATTATCATCAATGCAAACTAATGAATTCTTTGTCTTTTCAGCTTGTAAATTTATATGTAATGACTTAAAAATTTAATGTTAAAACAGAAATAAAAACACAAATCAACATTAACAGAAACATAAACTAGAAAATGAATAAGAAAATAATTAAAGTGTTTGAGGCTCTAAGTTTAAAATGTCTTTCTTATTGAGTCATTTATTCATTCTTTGGTTCTCCATATCTTCTGTTTACATTAGGAAGCAATTTTGTCCTCTGTAGGTGACAAGAGTTTTACAAATTTAAGTAAAAAAAAACCCAACAACACTCAAACTCAACACTGCAAAGGACATGCCATAAAAAAGAATAAAAAAAATCATTGTATTTGTTACTTTGTTGGATCTCAGGAGTATAGACAAATTCACATATTATAATTATTTGTGATATGTGGTTGGTAGACACCACACAAAAAAGTTTATTCAGCTTTGAGGTCAGGTATATGTAGAAAAAAAAAAAAATCTAATGATAATATAAAACCTAAATAAATATCTGAGTAGGCAGTAGTTCACATATGGACATTTTAGAGCCTGAACTTCTGCAAAAAACTAGTTAAATAACTTCTACTTTTACCTTATAACATGAGTATCTGTATTCACTGTGTTCTTTTGTTTCCTCTGATTACATGTTACATACTAAGACACAATCATGATTTGCACAGATACAGTACAGATGTGTGTACATCTGGAGTCCCAGTTTAACCCCTGTTTGACAAATAACCGTAAGTTCTTTACACATCCCACTTCTAAGAATCCTGTTTTAACCTTAAATGTCATGTGATCACCCAGACTCAAGTCAGGGTATCTGTTCTAACGTATATGACAGAGTTCTGTCTCAGTGCTAGCTGTTAGACACTCATAGGGCTCAGAGACACAATGTGTGAAATGGAGCATAAAGCCTTTGATGACCTTTGTGAGTGAATCTAGTTTGGGTGTAGGTCTTCCTTTCTCAGTCATTTCACTTTTGACTCCAAATGGACTCATTGAAAAAGGTGTTTTCAGTAAATCAGCAGCAACATCTGCTAACAGGAAAATGAGTGATAAGTTCAAGGTTACTTTATTTATACCCATGGGTAAATTTGTTTTGCAGACAAAGTGAACTGCATTTGGCATTACCACAAAACACACACTGAACCTGTTAGGCAGGTACTTGATCGGATGTCAAGACAAAAAGTGCTCCACCATTCATCAGTATAGCAGCATGGATAAGTAAAACAAAACAAAACAAAAAAAGATGTGATCTGGTGAATGTAAAAAATAACAGATGCTTTATCAGGCTGACTCTTTATGACCAGTAAGACCAGTATTGTTGGGTCCAGTTCGTAAGAGTTGAGTTGACTGTGTGGTATTGATCTCCTGATGCTGTTGTCTGCCAGGTGACAAACACTGATGCAAACTGGGACAGGAGGGATGTGACTCCATGTCCAATCAGGGAGGAGTGTGTGTGTGAGGACACTATTAAACCTGACCTGAATCTGCTTTTTCACAGTTGACGTCTCGTGGATCTGAGGAGATACTGACCCACCATGTTCTCCCTCTGTGTGCTGGTTCTGACTCTGCTGGTCTCTGCTGTCCAGGCCTCCTCCAGCAGTGGTGAGTAAACCAGATCCCTTTGGAACTGATCCACTGAACCACACAGTGATAGATCTGCTTCTTTCTTCCAGGTGGTACTGGAAACTACCACTATGATCTGTCAGGACAGGCCCTCACTGATCTCTACAACTCTCCGGTTTACGAGGCTGAGCTGATGTATCGCCCGTTCTCATCCAGCTCATCTGCAGTAGGACCAGGTAGTCACAGTGGAGTCAGGTCAGTACAAATACACTCCAGCCTGAGGCATATGTACAATAAAACATCTAAAATTGTTCAGATTACACTGTAAACATTTGAGTTCAGGGGCCACATACAATCCAATATGATCTCAAGAGGGTTGGACCACTAAAATATAAACATGATAACCTATAATTAATGACAACTCTAAGGTTCTCTTTGTTTTAGAGTGAAAAAAGTTAAATTACAATTTGAAAATGTTTACATTTACAAGATATCCTTTCATAATACAATGTGAATAACCTGAACAACCATGTACAACCACAAAAAGAATATCATAATTATAATATCATATCTCAGCTTATCATTTACTCATTACAACTTACAGATGTAACTGACAGTGGAGCTACAAAGGCACAAAACATTTAATAACAGGCATTATATTGTTAAATTTCCTGTATTATTCTTAAAACATGTACACATGGTTGTTCAGGCTATTTTATTGTGAAAGGCTAGTTTGTAAATTTAAATATTTTCTTAATGTAATTTTCCTTTTTTTCACAGTAAACCAAGGATAAAATTTGGAGTTGTCATTATTTATAGGTTATTATATTATTACACTGTTACCCATGAAGTTGCAATAAAATATTTTTACCTCTTTTCATGAAATGATTGTGATAATGTGATTCATTTTTGATACATAAAGTTTAACTGGTAAATATTAAACCAGGTCAAAGGTGATTTCTTATGTGTAGAAACAGGAATAAAAAGACAAAATTATTCCAACTTAATGGGTAACTGTGTATTTTACTGGTCTGGCCCACTTGAGATCATATTTGTCTGTATGTGGCCTCAGAAATAAAATGAGTTTGACAACCCTGACATTCACAAATTCATCCCAGGGGCCAAATTAGAACCTTTGGTGGGCCAGTTTTGTCCTGCGGGCCATATTTTTGACACCTCTGACCTACAGCATCTATCTGTTTGATTTTCTACAGAGTGACACTGAGGGACCCGGAGCGCAGTCAGTGGCTCATCCACAAAGGAATGGACTATGGCATCGACTCTGATACAGTGGTCGTCAGTGCTGGGCTCATGTCCTCCAGATGGAAGGTGAGGAGCAGATCATAAGTTAAAGAGCTATTAACATGTACAGAGGACTGAAATCGTACGGTTCACTTCAACCCATGGTCATTTTGTTTTATTTTTTTTTCTTAAGACTGAAGCTTGTTATATTGGATATTTAATACAAATCAAAGTGTTTAATTAAAAACTAAATTTAAGTGTCTAATTTAACCAGCATTTATGTTGTTTTCTAATGTTTTAGAGACAAACATTTTATGAAACCTCCTCTGGGAGGGGTCATGTCATGTGACCATTCATAAATATAACCCACACATGAATGGATGAAGTTTAAAACCTCCCTGAAAACACAAACCCCAGGTCTGATTTGCTGAGTCTGATTCAGTTTGTGTGTCATGTACATGTGCTGCCCTCTTGTGTCTGAAGGCGGTACTGCTGAGTCACAGAAGCATTTAATGAAAACTACAAATGATGGAATAAAATAAATAAGTAGATGTTTGTGTCTCTGTGACCTAAAAGAAAAGCAAGATTTAGAGGAGGTGGAAATGATGAAAATGAAATGATGCACTTATAGTTTGTTTCTACTCTCACCTATGATTATGATTGTAATGACTTAAAGAACAATATCGTGGATACAAGTGGCACAAATGTGTTTCCTGCACAGATCAGCTGGGTTCTCCTTTAGAGGTAGGAGTGACGGATTTGGCCATAGGAAATAGAAGTAGTCTGTTTTTGTTTTTGTTTTTGTTTTTGTTTTTGTTTTTTTGTTTTTTTCCAGAATAGCTTGAGCAACTCTGCAAATTTGTGGACTTCTCAAATCTTCGCAAACACAAGATTTGGGGCATTGATAAGTGTGTGCATGCAACAAATTAAACAGAAATCTAACCAAAAATATTTCCACTCTCTAATTTAATGGTTTCATATCCCACTGAGATCATTTTACTGTCAAGTCATACATCTAATACAGCTTGGCTTTCACAAAACGAATGCTAATATTTGTACGACAACAGTGATAGAAACACATAGAAATATTGATCATGGCAATATTAATATAAGGCGGATTTATTTCTAAAGCACAATTCATACACAGGGCAATTCACAGTGCTTTCATGTATTCTCTTCAATGTTAATATGCAGCACATTGGGCGTCATGCATGAACATTTTCATATTAATATGTGATTTTCCTCTTGCATGCTTGAAATGTCAGAAAATTAGGCTGTGTAAATGACCTGCGTAAACATAACGAATGGCCTTTGTCCAGCAGTCGTGTCTAAAAGAGTGTCAACAACAAAATCTAAAAGTAATGTTGAATGCAAAAAGTTCTTCTAAAATCTCTTGGATGTGGCATTTAAGGACCAGTCTGTTAACATGAGTGGTTCTTGTATGGAGCCCATCATCTCAGTAGAACATTAGACAAAGGGTAAAACATGCTGTGACGTCCTTCATGTTGCAGGTTTCTCCATCTAACTGCGAAAGCTTCATATTTATTCACAGGTAATAAGTAAAAGACAGACAGGAGTTTTCTCTCTGTTTCTCTTCTGCAGACGCTGTACACCAAAAACTTTCACGGCACCAGGACCGTGGCTGATTTTGTCAGGACCGGAGGCTCCTCATACAGCACCTTAACACAAAATTGTCACATCGCATCTGTTCGCATGATGCTCCAGAATTTTTCGTTCAGAGACTTATTTCCCTTTTGCTTCTTCTTTTGTAATTAAATAACAAAGATCCTGTGGTGTGTGGCAAAAATGTACGCTTCATTCTTGTCTCTATGTAAATAAACACTAAGTCTTGTCTTAATTAAGATGATGATTTCCTCCTCATACTGTTCTTATCATTATCATTAATACAAATGAATGAATCCTTAGTCTTTGCAGCTTGTAAATGTATGTGTAATGATTAAAAAGGTTAATGTTGAAACAGAAATACAAGCAGAAATTAACATGAACAGAAGCATAAATTGGAAAATGAATAAGAAAATAAAGTGTTTGAGACTCTAAGTTTAAAATGTCTTTCTTATTGAGTCATTTATTTATTCAGTTATCTTTATAATAGCAGCTCTGGTTCTCTATATCTTCTGTTTACATTAGGACATTTTGTCACCTACAGAGGACAAACATGCATTGGTGGGCCTCAGAAGGATATAAGAGTTTCACAGCTTTATATAAAACAAACAAACAAACAAATGCCGTCCACTGCAAAGGACATGCCATAAAAAAATAAAAATATATTTTTAAAAAATGGTATCTTTAACTTTCCTGCATCTTGAAGTATGGATAAATTCACACATTAAATTATAGTTATTTGTGATATGTGATTGATGGACAGGTTTATTCAGCTTTTAGATCAGCTATATGTAAATAAATAAATAAATTAAATTAAATTAAATTAAATTTATTATTATTATTATTATTATTATTATTATTATTATTATTATTATTATTATTATTATTATTATTATTATTATTATTATTATTATTATATAAAACATAAGTATCTGAGTGGGCGGCAGTTTACATACAGACATTTTAAAGCCCAAACTTCTGCAGAAAACTAGTTAAATAATTACCTCTAGTTTTTTTTTTTTTTTTTAATCTTTATTGAGCAATGTAACAGTACATACAAAGATGTGGAATTACAGTGCATTCATTCTACACTGCCTTTTATACCATTTTCCCCCATGCCCAAACCAACCTCAAGGCCCTGGGAGAAGGGGCAAAGGCAGGAAAAAGAACATTATAACAGAGTCTCTATGCAGTAGAAAATCAATTAAGTACAAACAGTAACAAATCTGTGATATACACAAATAATAACCGAGCCAACAGAAAATAGGAAAGAGAGAGTAAAAAAAAAAGAATACAGAGCTTGTAGATACAAACCTCTACTTTTATCTTATTTACTTTCGTGTATCTGTATTCACTGTGTTCGTTCGTCTCCTCTGATTACATGTTACATAATAAGACAGACTCATGATGTGCACATATACAGTTCAGATGTGTGTACGTCTGGAGTCCCAGTTTAACCTGTTTGACGTATAACCCTAAGTTCTATACACTTCTCAGAACTGTGTTTTAACCTGAAATGTCATGTGATCATCCAGAGTCATGTCAGTGTTTCTGTTCTAACATATATGACAGAGTTGTAGTTCAGTATCAGCAGTAAGTACATATAGTCTGTAACAGTACGTCCTGTACTATAACAGCCTGTGTCTGCACACACGCCTGCAGCTGCTGAACTCAGTGTTCACCCTATACTTTAAAGAGCCAGTACAACAAATTACAAACTGATATCAGATCATTTTCGCTGATAATATTTCATCTGTGTTTAGTTTTAGGTTTGTCTCCACCCTGATACAGCCAGCAGCTTTGTAGCCTGGCTCTTATCGCCTTTACTTAAAACTTTACTCAAGTTTTTTTTACGTAATGTCAGTGTTTACATGCTTGGAGTTTTGACTTTTGCTGAGGATAAAAGTTGATCCAGTGCATTCATTAAAGGGATTTTAGTTGGTGCAGCTCATGTAAAAACATTGTTATCACCTCTTTTATTCTGCAAAAATAAGTGATAATGAGTAACATTTCTAACGCTATGTTGAAAAAAGATCCTGCATCTAAAAATAATGACATGAATAATGTTGCATTTAATTGCATTGTTTTTTGTTGTGTTGCATTTTTTGTTTCAGTTTTGTCTTGTAGCATTTTAACATAATTTCCATCTTGTTTCATCTTTTTGGATTTTGTCATTTTCATGCTGTTACATCTTGTTGCTTCATTGAATCTTTTTTGTTTTTACTTGTTATTTAGATATTTTCATTTTTAAGATAAACTAAGATATGCCTTCATTTGTCCCACATGGGGAAATTCCAGAATTCCTGGAAATTTTCCACAAAGCAGAACATTCTCTGACATAGGACCCTATGAATTAAAGCACAAGTAAATGGAATATAATAGAAATACCAGAAAAGGAAATCACATGGAAAATAAATGTTTGTTTGTACCAAGGAAAATTACAGCAGTACAACATTAGTCATGGTGAGACAACGATCTTATAATAGCTCCCATTCCTTCATCAGTCACCCGAATACCGACTAATACAGTTCCATCTTTGTTCAAAAGTGTCCATCTTGTTTCGTTGAATCGTTAATGTAATTTCTATCTTGTTGCATCTTTTACAAAACCTTCCTTACATCTTCATGCCTCTCATCCACTAACATATTATTCCATTGTCTCATCTTTTATTTCGTCTTCATTTTGTTGCAACTTTGATGTAGTTTCCGTCTTGTTGCTCATTTTATAAAGCTGTTGTCATTTTGTATTTTATGTCTTTTATGACCATTTCATCCTTTCGCTTCTTGTTGTGACTTTTACACTATTTTTCATTGCATGTTTAAAATATTCTCATCTTGTCACATGTTTTTTGTTGTGTTCATCTTATTGTGTGTGTTATAATTTTTTGTCTTAACGTAATTTTCATCATCTATTGTCTTTTATTTCATTACTATCTTTTTGCAACTTTCATTTTATTTTACTTTTTTCCTTTACATCACTTTTGTTTTGTTACTTCCGCCAAGGAGGTTATGTTTTTGTCGGCATTGGTTTGTCTGTCTGTCTGTTTGTCTGTCTGTCTGTGTGCAAGATAACTCAAAAAGTTACAGATGGATTTGGATGAAAATTTCTGGAAATGTTGATACTGGCACAAGGAACAAATGATTAAATTTTGGTGGTGATTGGGGGTGGTGGGGGCACTGATCTGCCTTGACGGTGGTCTGTGCTCTACAAGTGCTTTTCTAGAAAAGACAGTGCAGACCTCCTTTCTTGTGCCAGTATCAACATTTCCTGAAAATTTCATCCAAATCTTGGGCTCTCTGAGTGCTTCTAGTTGTATCTTTTTGGGTTTTTTTTTCTTATATCTTTTACAGTGTTTATCTTTTGCATCATTGTATCATCTTTTATAAAGCTTTCCTCGCATCTCATGCATTGTTATCGTCTTGTTGCATCCTTGAGGTGTTTCTGTATTGTGGTATCTTTTACATCATTTTCATTTCGTCACATTTTTGACACATTTTGTAACACTTTTGTCATGTTAGATGTTGTGTCTTCAATGTCGATTTCATCCATTTTCATCATTGCATCTTTAAAATATTCTCATTTTATTACATTTTGTTACTTTTGTCTTGTTGTGTCTCATAGTTTTCTTAATCTTGTTTTTTTGTGTATCTTAACTGTGTTTTTTTTTTTTATCATATTTTTTTCAGCATTTATCTTGTGTCTTCTATGACATCATCATCGTGTTGTCTCATCTACATTTCCATTAACTTATCCTCTCATGCACAGTTTATTTTAGATAGAGGACATTACATAACACAGAGTGAACACTTGGGTTGGTGTCTAGTTGTGTTATTTTGTTTGGCAGCTGTGTGTGTCTGTGTGTATTTATTTTCAGTGTGTACAGCAGCACCTCTACACAGCTGTTCAACAGTGTCTCTAAATGCTGACATCTGCACAGAGAGTGGGTCCTCTGGTTCACTGACATACCAGACATGTTGAACATTTCTCCTGCAGCCATACATCAACATCTACATACACATAACACCGTCAGTGTCAGCCTTTTGCACTTCAATAACTTTGACCTTCTCTGTCCATGTATCTGTATCTCCACTGCTGCTTGTTTTTGCCCTTATCATACAGAATGGGTCTGGTAAACAAATCACTGTTAAAGGGGACCTGAAACAGCTACTGTGGTTTGATTTAGTTGGACCTTAGGTAAGGTACGGTACGGCACTGCAATAAAACTAATTATTCGTTTGCATTTATTGGAAAAGTTGATGTATTTAGGTGCTTCAATCAAACTATAGTCCCTAAAAACAGGACATGGGGCTAAAAATTCAAACCAGATGTAGGCTAATGTTATGAAGCAAGTTTGGAAGCACTTTGGGTCTATTTTAAAAATAAATACTAACTGACATAAAAGAGAAACTATTTTTCAGATAAAACCCACTTTTATATTATTTTGCATTATTTTTATACAAAAATCCGCATGTAACACAAAAATTATGTGCTGCTATTTTTTTGAATATGTCTTTATTCTCTCACAGGTACATTTTGGGAATTGAACTAAATATGCAAGACAGGGTGTTTCACAAAAATGTCCAATGTTGCAAAATCATTTGCGATGTATATGTGTTTAAATGGGCAGGTTCTGCATGTAACACGAGTGGACACAACTGGTCACATAAGAAACCTGAAATGAGGTTGCTGATTCATGAAAAACCCCTAGGATCCTCAAATTTAACACAGTGTCTTTATTTAGAGCAGTATATAAGACCATTTCAAGTCGTATTTTCAAGATTAAATACAATGACACCTAATTAGTTTTTCACGTCCCAATTTTGGTCCTATTTTTGGCCCCAATATTTAATTAAAAATTCATTAATTTTGGGATGGCACAGAGCAAGAGTATAATTTTTTGCATTTATGTGAGGTCATCATTTAGGCACATCCTGGGGGAAAATATGTCTCAATTTCTCTTTCATTATTGGGTCTAAAAAGCTGGAAAAATGACAGGTACCAAAAGGTACCCAGTTTCATAGAAGCACACATTTTCATTCTATTTCACTTTGTCACCAGCAGGGGTAGTCATCCTGAAACAGTGGGTCACAACTTACCATGTATGTCATTATAACATACTCTTAATATTACAGTGATGCTACATTAAATCTGATCATAGTTAATGTGATGTGTGTGAATTTGTGAAATGCAAAAAATTACATTGAAGATATTAACAGGCAGGGGTGTCAAACTAATCTTACTTCAGACCAGTTTGATCTCAAGTGGGTCAGACCAGTAAAATACTATCATAATAACCAATAAATAACTAGAAGCACTCGGAGAGCGCAGACCTCTGCCAAGGCTGATCAGTGGGCCCCCCCGTGGGCCCCCCCACCCCCGATCACCACCAAAATGTAATCATTTCTTCCTTATCCCATTTCCAACAAGCCCTGAAAATTTCATCCAAATCTGTCCATAACTTTTTGAGTTATGTTGCACACTAACGGACAGACAAACAAACAAACAAACAAACAAACAAACAGACAAACAAACAAACCCTGGCAAAAACATAACCTCCTTGGCGGAGGTAATTACAACTGAAAGCTTTTTTTCTTTGTTTTAGGCTAAAAAGAGTCAAATTACAGGAAAATGTTTATATTTACAAACTATTTTTTCACAAAAAAATGTGAATAACCTGAACTAATATGAACAACCTGAAATGTCTAAAGAGAAGTGTAATTACCTCCGCCAAGGAGGTTATGTTTTTGCCAGGGTTTGTTTGTTTGTTTGTCTGTCCGTTAGTGTGCAACATAACTCAAAAAGTTATGGACAGATTTGGATGAAATTTTCAGGGTTTGTTGGAAATGGGATAAGGAAGAAATGATTAAATTTTGGTGGTGATCGGGGGTGGGGGGGCCCACGGGGGGGGCCACTGATCAGCCTTGGCGGAGGTCTGTGCTCTCCGAGTGCTTCTAGTTTTAACAATATTATGCCTGATACTGCATGTTTTATGTCTTTGTAGATCCACTGTGATCTTTAAGTTGTAATGCACATGTGCAAATCAGAAGATGAGGCATAATGTTGTTAAAATTGTACTTATTTTTCTTGTCTACATGGACTTTCTACGGGTACTCTGTCTCCCTTCCCCTGTCCAAAGACATGCACCTTAATATGTTAACGATCAGGTCTAAATTGCCTGTAGGTGTGAAGTAAACATGAATGGTTGTTCAAATAAACCTATATTTTCTCAGTAGAACATACAAAAAAAAAAAAAAAACTAAGAAAATGTGCCATTTTAAGGAAAAAAATAGTAATTTTTCATTCAGTGGTAGTGACACATCTCCATACTTTAAAACAGATGATTGATGAGAATGTTAAACTATGATTTTATGCATTACATTTGAAATGTAAAAAGACAGTAAATATTTTAAAAAGTGGTAAAAACAATTATTAAATTCATATTAGTGCTTGACTTGTATAGTTATGCTGTGCAATCTTGTTGCAGATTATACTTTTTGTATGTTAGAGTTTTATTCTTTGCGTCCTCAATCCATCTGTCGGATAACAGATCAACCGCCTTCAGATTGTTGACAGTGAAAGGTTTATCTCATGTCCTGCTGCACACTATCCCGGCATTGTCTTAACCTGTAAAATATTCTTTTGAATTTACAAACATGTAGATTCACACAAAATAATCTGTCTTTGTTCCACTGTGACTCAAGAGAGCCAAGTTAGTAGTCGATGACCAGACGGCAAGTTGTGTTATTATACTACATCCAGCCAGCAGGGGGCGATCTAGATGTTTTGGTTTACTTCTGTGTTGTACATCTTTGCATACAGTGAGTCTTGATGCAAGATTCCAGCAGCCTTTGACGTCAGTGTTTTGCATTTCATAGAAGAAAATGCCCTCATTGATAAATGGAACTGACTGAGGCTCAGAGTATATGATTCATATAGATCAGACAGTTTTCATCCCCACACATGATTCTCTATTAGTTAAATCTACAAGTTCTGATTAACCTGGTGTTTTTATCAGAAGACACATCACCATCGCAGCAAAAGAGTCGATTAAGCAAACATGAGCCTGGACTTTGCAGCATCACGTTGTAAATGTACTCAGCTTCTATATTCAGAGTCCAAACGTTGTGCAGGTAATATTTCAGCCACGTCCAACTGGCAACTTCCTAGAAGGAACTCAGACAACTAACAGGACAGAAATAGACCGGATCACTGCTGCTGCTCTGTAGAAACCAGACGGGTCGATGAACGGCTGACGCTCCGTCACTGTTTGCTCTGTGTGGTCCTGCAGAGGCTGAGGGGCGTCAACGTGGAAACATGGCTGTGGTTTCACAGGGTCCAGGACATTTATCCTGCTGGGTCATTATGAAACACAGCTACAGACCAACCCCCCCACATCCCACTGTGAATCAGAGAAACAAGTTTATATTCAGTAAAGGAAAAAATACAAATCCAATCAAAATTATATTTCATTCTATCATCACACATAACATATTTTGTCATACTTTTACTTTTCATGTAAGGTGTCTAGATTTTGTTCTGAGGGAAATGTGCTTCTTTACTACATTTATTTAAAGATTTGTACATAAAAACACCATGTGACTCCAAAGAACATGTATATTTTTTGTATTTTTTAAAACCCACCCTGTGTTGAACTGGTGACATGTGCATGGTTTATCCCTCCACATCCAAACCACCCTTAAACAGATCATAAAATGACTTTTCACAAGTCTTGGACATTATTGGGGTTTTAGAGATGGAAACATCCTCTTCTGTTTGGTATAGATGCGACATGATTAGTCTTCAAATAAACCTTTGAACACTAGGATGGTCTTATCTTTACATATTTGTTCAATCCTGCTGAGTTACAGGGTCTCGGTGTCTGATGAACACAGTTTCTGGGGCGTCCCTGGTGTCTTCATCAGAGAGAGGGAGGGCTCCTGTGAAGTTCACTGGGTAAAAGCCCAGGATATATTAATAAACCTCTGCAAAGTGTGTATGTGCATGTGAGGAAGGGAGTATCTCATGTTTGGGGGTGGGGTTGGGGGTAGGAGTTGGTACAACTCAGGGCTACAGGCCAGTTGGCTGCTAACCTGATGGGTGCTCAAATGTCTGAGGGCAGCAGGTCCATCTCTGTCCCTCATTCATTCTGCACGATAATGTCCGACTTTTATCACAGCAGTAAAATAGTCTGTTAATGTGTTAATAAGTCGTATTTTTGTTACCTATAACCCACTGTAATAAATAAAAGAACCCAGATGCATCTAGTCTCGTCTGAATGAGTGAACCTTACAGTCTGTGTGTTTACATACATACCGTGCGTTTACATGACAACTTTTATTCCTGGTTTAATCTGAATAAACGTTAGATCCTATTTAAGATGACCACGTAAACACCTTATTCCAGTTGAAAAAGAATAGTTCGGAATAAATTTAAATCCAAATAAAGCCACTGGTTTAATCCCCTTTTAATTCCGAACTAAATTATTCCTCAGACATGTAAACCCTTTATTCCGTTTGAACTTTATTCCTGCCATTCTGCGCATGCTCGTTGTCTTGTCCTGTCGCGATGATGCACACATTCTGCGCTGGCGGAAGAATATGCAATGCAGTCTAGTCTTACCAAACTGCTCCAGTGGGCTATTCTGATGGGATCTACCAGCCTCTAAAACCCTGATGGAAGAGTTCATTTTTATTCTGAATATGATCCTTTTAATGACTTACTCGTTATGAAATTCTGTTCCTATATTGATGCAAGACAAATAAACCTTAGAGCATGGGTGTCAAACTCATTTTCTTCCAGGTGGGCCAGACCAGTCAAATAATAGCATAATAGCCTATAAATAATGACAACTCCAATTTTTTATACACAAAAAATAACATTAAATTATGAAAACATTTACATTTTACAAACTATCCAAACAACAAAGATGTGAATAACCTGAAAAAACTGAAATTTCTGAAGAAAAATAATAAGAAATTGTAATAAGAAAAATCTGATCAATATTATGCCTCAACTTATGATTTATACATGTGCATTACAGATCAGACACACTACCAAGACACAAAGCAGGCAGAATATTGTTAAAATTGCACTTATTTTTCTGTAGACATTTCAGGTTGTTCATATTTGTTCAGGCTATTGATGCTTTATTATTAAAGGATATCAGAATTTAATGTTCTTTGTAGTAAATCAAAGAGAAAAAACTGGTGTTGCCATTATTTATAGGCATGATGTCATTTTTTTTTTTTTTCACATGAAACCAAGAAGAAAATTTGGAGTCATTATTTCTAAGTTATTATGCTATTATTTTCGAGTTTGACACCCTTTACTGTTAATATCTTCTGCACTTTGCAAATTCATCCCGCGGGTCAGATTGGAACCTTTGGCGGGCCGGTTTTGGCCCCCGGGCCGCATGTTTAACACCTGTACTTTAGAGATTTCAAACCAAAGGTAAATACGTTGGTTTAATTATTTCAACAGTCAGCAAATAATGTTCTAATTTTAGGTCTTCATATGTACATTTGTCCTTTCCTCACAGGTCAAGTCCATATGTCATTTATCGTTTATTATTATGTCGTTTATTATTTATTTGTTCCATTGATGACTGTTTGTGGGATGTTCATGCGATGGGTCAGAGTGTTTTTCTTCTTGTACTGCTGCTGTTGTAACAAAGCAATTTCCTGCAAAGGATCAATAAAGTATCTATCTATCTATCTATCTATCTATCTATCTATCTATCTATCTATCTATCTATCTATCTATCTATCTATCTATCTATCTATCTATCTATCTATCTATCTATCTATCTATCTATCTATCTATCTATCTATCTATCTATCTATCTATCTATCTATCTATCTATCTATCTATCTATCTATCTATCTATCTATCTATCTATCTATCTATTTGTTCTAGTACAGACACAGAAGAACAGACAGTAAAAACAGAATGTGCTGCGCTCTAATACCCCTCACCCAAAATGGACAGATGACAAAACCATCACAATACCTCTTTGGTCCAAAGTTGGCCGAGGGGTAAAAATATTAAGTGAAATCATGAAAAGGTCAAGGTACACACTGAGTAAAAGTAAGAAACATTTCTACATTTGTGTTGTGTTTGTTAAAGCTACTGAACTTCAGATCATCCACATCAGTATTAGTTCATCTCATTACATTTTGTTTGATGTTTTTTGTCTTGTTACATCTTTGAGTTATATGCAGAGATCGGCTTTTCTGTTACTGTCACATCCATGTATGCTGAAATACATCTATGACGCTAAATAATAATAATCCCGTAAAATGCGTTAGAACTAAAGCTTGTTTTGAAAATGTAAAGGAGTAGATGGGCTGGACATTTGAGGTACAATAGGATACAAGGAATAAGTTAAAGTACATGTGAAACCTCTAGTGCAGTATAGTATTACACACCTCTGCCTTTTTTTTTTTTAAACCCTAAATGAGTTGTTTTTGACCCTAAACCAAACTTACAGTTATTTAGTGAATTGTAACATTATTTGTCATCATATATGTTGTTTTTGGAGTCACTGACCTTTTGACCTATGCTGTCATTTATATTTTAGAACATTCTCGTCTTTACCCATGTATTCTGTCCACTCAGAAGTATATACTGAATTTCAGAGGGGGTTTTTACTGCAGCTTTCAACACTCTTGTTTGTTTACAGTCTTGGAGCATTGAACACAAACTCACAGCCAAAAGTTTCTGGACCGGAGCAGAAGCACATGTTCACAAGCAAAGCCCACGTTTCTGGTCAGGAGGAGAAACACACCAACTTGAAGTGTTTATGTTCAACAACACTAGTAGGAGTGTTGATTTCTTAGAATTACTACAGGTGTAAAATCAGTAATATTTATTGCATGTAAACATAGTCATTGTTTTACACTGAGCAGACAACATTCAAACCTGAAACGTGCAACATAAAGAGGTGCTCTATAAATAACCTTTACTCTGGACCATGTGCACTTTCAGACTCAACAACAACAACAACAACATTAAGCCTCTGGCCTCAGAGAGACTGGGGGGTGGGAGAGGAGGGGGATTCTCAGAAATAGTAACAGACTGTCACAAGTGCATTGACCACCAACAAGCAAATAAAGACAAAGTCCAGACCTGCAGACTGATAAAGCTGAATTAACAGGGAAAATGTCCCAATGTTTGCATCATGTCTCTGAAACCCACAATTACTCAGAATTAAATTTATCAGAAATTAAACATTTCCATATAAATTGAACCAAACTCCACTTTCTCTCTAAACCTTAATCTTTGACTGTGTATAGAGGAAACCTTGAATTAAAGTATCGAGCAGTGGTTCCCAAACAGTGTCTCAAAATGTATACAAATCTGTCATGAATTTCCATAACAAATGGAATATTAGACTTAGACATACTTAATTTGTCCTTAAGATTTGCGTCAAAATGAAAATACGATGCAATGGCTTGGTGCACAACAGGAACAATGATAGTCTTCATATAAAAGGATAAATATACATATTAAAAATAAAAATAGAAAAACTTGAATAAAATATAAATAAGGATAAATATCTAAGTATATTCTAAAATATTGTACAGTTCAATAAACCATGAGACCAAGCCTTATGGCAATAACACACAGAGGTCATGGTGTAGCAGTCCTGTGTACGTGTGGTGAGGAAATGGAAATGTTATAATGTGTTGAGCAGTCTTATGGCATACAGGAAGAAACTGTATTACTAATGTTTCCACCATCAAATCAAATCGATACTTGAATAAATAAACAGATGGTTTGAATGATTTTGTTTTCAGACACATTCCACTTTTTTATAGACATCAGTTTCACCTTTGACCTGGTTCAGATATTACACACCGAGTCCCACTTATACTTTATCAAGAATAAATCAATTCATGAGAAGAGGTAAAGCAGTTATTTCATAATAGTGGGACCTGATGACAAATGCTGAGTAATAATGTCAACTATAGCATCATACAAACTGACACAAGAAATGAACAACTCCAATCCAAACACCTGAAAGACTGAAGTTTCAAAAACAGTGTCTCAAAGTATTATTATGACGTTGCGTCTTATCTTGTTTTGTCTTTTTCTTATCCATTGTTTTTATCTTCAGTCTGTTATTCATTTTCGTCTTTTGCATCATTATCTTCTACGTCATATTTGTCTTGTTTGTCGTGTTATTTCCATCTTCACATCAGGGGAGGCAATATGTACAAACTATCTATCCATTATCTCACCATTTGACAGTAAATTGCATCACATTATCAGTTAAATCTACATCTGCTGGTCTCTGTAATTACTGCATTTTCAGAAAGAGGTAATAGATTGAATTATGAGGGTTATCACAGCTTATCAAGACTAAGATTAAAACTAGCAGTGGCAAAAGAATCTTATTAACTATACTAAAATAAAAGTGACAAACTGCATACTAAAACTAAACTGCAATGGAATCGTGGCTGAATTGATCTCACAATATAGAGCTTTAATGAACAATGGTTTTGTAAATCATAACTGATGTCATGTATTCTAGCATGTAACATTCTTCAGTATCTAATCAAGACATAACAGACTTATTAAAAACTAGCATAAAAAAAAACAAAAAAAAAAAAACAGCTTAACTACAGCAGGTCAATTCCTCAAAGTAAGACTAAAATGACTAATGCAAAACTAAATTAAACAAAGCAAACTGAAACTTTCAATAAAAAGCCCTTTGAAATGGACAAGGAAGGTATTATACTAGATTATACTGGAAAAACTTAAGTACCATTAATTAGCGACTATTTTTAGGACATGCAGAGTTTTTTCAAGACCCATACTGTCAATGTAACTATCTATATATTAAAAGCCAAATGACCTTTATATGTGTGTGTGTGTGTGTGTGTGTGTGTGTGTCTCAGGAATCACACAAAATCCGTACAGAGCTGACTGCTGCAGTTTAGCATATTTATGTATTTTTGGTCAAGAAAGACAGTAGCGAAAGCGGAAAGTTGATAGGACCAATATTTTGGGAGATATTAGTAATTTTGGAAAACAGTAGCTTTACAATCACGTTGCTATACTCACAATGCTTTGGCGGTGACTGCTGGACAAATGCGGTACAACATGCACATATACACATCCTAAAAACTATCACATCCAGAACCCGTAGATTCCTATGGGTCAACGCGCTAGTATTTATTTAATGCTTATTTATACATCTATGATATTGTTATATTCTACCTTCCTACTTTGAAGAACCCCGACGAACTTTACATTGCGAACCCCTAGTGCTGTTATTTCAATGCCACCGTTTAAACCAAATCGTATCAGTACATATTGTACTAATGTGGGTATATACTGTTGTTAATGTACTAATATATGTTCTACTCTCTATTATGTTACATGCTGTATGAAAGTTGTAAAAAAAACAGGAAAAAAAACAATAACTAAACGATGGATGACACAAGAAGAACCGATGATAAATAATTGGATAGACATAACCATGGGAATTTATTGGATGGAAAGAATAACCTTTACTGTAAATTTGAAGATGGATGTTTTTGTGCGACACTGGGAGGGATGGGTGAGATATGTGAAGACTTTGAGATCTGATTTTGCTGACATGAATGCATTAATATGAACCCAAAATCATCTGAAGGAAAGATGTTTTTGTTTATCTTTATTTTTGTATTGATTCTTTACTTTGAGATCTTGTATGACAGGACCATAATGAGCTGCTGTAAATGTTTTTGTTTTGTTTTGTTTTTTTACAACCACCCTCTGGATCTACATAATTTGTGTTTTTGTTTGTTTTTTCAGTGTATGAAAGGAAAAATTTTCTTTCAATGAAAAGAGAATAAAAAAAAGAAAGTAAAAAAAAAAAAAAAAAGATTCAATAAAATAAATACATAAAAAAAACTGGGGAACATTTCCAAGTTTCCAAAACAAACAAACAAACAAACAATAAAAAAAATCTTTTGCATAGTTTGACTGGTGTGTGTTGTTTAACCTAACATAATCATGAAGTAACACATGTAACTAATAGTTGTTTTTATTGCTGCATCCCAATGAACTGGGAGGAGGGTCTTTTTAGGATAAAGGATTATAATAATATTAAATATCATGCTGTTAGAAGGAGGTATTTCTCTATTTCCTATGTCTTTCTAAGAAGCAAAACACACACACACACACGTACATAAACAAAGACACACTCATCTGATTGGCTGTGAGAATGTGTCGGTTACTGTTATCTCCAGGCTCTGTTTTTATTTCATGGCAACAAAACACACCCTGCTGTGACCCTGATCCATGGCATCACACACACACACACACACACACACACACACACACACACACACACACACACACACAATCACACTCAGGGGATCAGTCACGGGTCCCTGAAAAGCATCAACACTCAGAGCTCATCTCGGATTAATGAAGGAGGGGAAAATTAAATCATCCACACACACACACACAAACAGGAATCTGCACAGCACGTTTACGCAAACAGACGAACCCACAGATGAACCTGAACCAACACGTTCAGACCAACTACACGCCACATTTACCACATTCAGATTGTATCGAGGCCGATTTGAGCAGAAAAGAACAGATAAAACACAGCCTTTGCCAATCATGTGTCCTATTTATCACATATATTCTATACTTTAACAGTAAAACCTGCATAATACTCAGTTTCTTAAATGTATTTGATCAGATTCATACAGATGGACTTCATTGATCCAGGGGGAAATTCACTATATATTCACTCACGTTGGTGGAAAATAAGACTAAAATTGCATTAACCCATAAAGATCCAAACATCCACAACTGACCAAAAGCATCTACTGAATTAAAATATTTAATTTCTGTTGATCCATTAATTCTATCAATCCATGTAAATAACTGGTGTAAAATACACTTCGTCATCTTTTCATAATCATCAGATATAACCCATTTGGGTGTTCAGAGGCTCCGTAGTGAACGTGGAAATACGTCATCTTCTACAACACTGATTCACCAGTAAAACCCATGGAGTTTGATAAGTAACAGTGAATGGACACACTTGGTTTTATGTTCAGTTAGTGATAGATCTGCTGCTAAAGTCACTTTTTCTTCAGTTTTCTTTGTTTTTGATATAACCCTCAACTTTACTGTGACCTTTTCTGAACAATCACATGATCAGTACATTATATTACTGAAGGAAGGTTCCTGATTTTCACTGAAAAAAAACACAAAATAAAGAAGATTATATAACAATAAATGGTGGTAAATCACTTAAAAAAGGTTAAATATAGATAAAATTTCATTTGGAAACAGCCATAAAAGTAACACTGGGTCTTTTAGGGTTAATCATTCTTTTGTAGACCAGTATATATATTTTTGTTTTAGTTATCTTTTGTATAAATTGTTTTTGTTGGTGGTTGTATTGTGTTTTTTTTTTTTCATATGTCCAAAATAAAACATTCATTCAATGCATTCCAAAGAGCAGGACTGTGCAGATGTGTATATAACACAAGCTGCATATACAGTACAGTACAATGTGTACTTCTTCTGTTCTCAGCAAAACTGCACTAACAGAAGTCAGACTGTGTTTGTGCCTCGGGTGAATTATGTCTCCAGAAGTTCGTTTTTTTGGTGTATTATGTCAGAGTTTGGAGATGCTGCAACATCAGACCGAATATCAGGACTGTTTCTGCAAAATCATTTAGAGACAAATGGCAAAACTTCCAGATGTTAATGGATGCGTTTCCTGTCCAAGTCACATTGCAGTAGATGTGTTACAGATGCCAAATACTAAACAAGCAAAAGATGACAGTTGGTTTGTGGCTGGTGATGTCATTAAACATTCTTTGACCAACTGATAATTCACTAATCTATGGCTGAAAGAGAGAAAAACCTCAGATACTTGGAAAAGAAGGACAAATTTCACTCATGTATTGTATTTTAATCCTGTTAATAGTGCGAAATCTTTTATTAATAGGCCTGTAAATGGAGAAGACTGCTATACAAATACAGGAAGTAAAGTACAAATATTTTATTATCTGTACTTTATTGGTATTTCTGGTACCTTTTTAATGTAATTCATTTTAACACAAATATCAACTTTCCACTCCTTCAACTTTTAATTTGCATGATTTTATTTTGCATCATTGAGCTACAGCATTCATTCCATCCATTTAGTTTGAATTTTTCTTTTTTTCTTGTGTTGCTTTAACCCAAAGTGCTGCTATTTTAACGGGGTTATGTCCAGTATTGATGTTCCAAACTATTAACAGCAGGGGGATTGCAAATGCACCCATGGCAACAAAACCACCAAGTCAATACTATGTATCCACAGACTGTATCACTCTCTGAATAAACTGTGAAAGTCATTGCTCACATATACCTGTATCATTATCGTTTCCTCCTTTAAACACATACTCAGAAAGTTGGTCAAAATATCTTACAATCTTCATTTGCTGCATCAGTTGATCGTTTACATCAGACCTGGGCAAAGTAAGGCCCACGGGACACATGCAGTCTGATAGCCGACCCTGACCGGCCTGCATGAGGTCATTGGCAAATTAAAAGTCAGTGCAAATATATCATCGTAATAGATACAACCAATACAACGGCACAGCTTTTATTTTGTAGGATCTGCTAAATTTGCATTTTTTTTGCACATACTTTCTGTACTCAGCATAAGGTTTATCCACCGATTGATCTGTTGGTCAGTTTCAGCCCGTTAAGATGTCAGCTAACACCAAAAAAAGAAAGAAAGATTGATTAAGAATGCAGAGATTTTAACAAGACATGGACGTCTAAGTATTTCTTCACTCAAGTCAGAAAAGGAACTGAGATATACAAACAAACAAAGCTGCATTCATTGTTTTTCATGTAAAGTTAACATGGAACTGGTTTTGCACATTTTCAAAAATGTTTTTGTGAATATTCATTAAATAGTTGTATTCTGTGCTCCACATTTGCATTGTATCATTGTATTGTTTCATTTGCTGTTTTTATAGAGATATATATGGAGCAGAGCTGCGGGTAAATTGATCCGGCCTTTAATAACTGTCAAAGTTTCTCATGTGGCCCCATAGGAACTTTAATTGCCCACCCTTGGTTTACATGACAGCTCTATGTCTGTTTTTCAAAAGAAAACAGTCATAGAAAAAACAAAAACAAAAACCAACAAATCTCAAATTCTGTTTTCTGTACAGTTTGTGTTGTCAGTAGCTGTACTAAACATCTGTCTGGAATTGAACAAACAAGGTCAGAACTGTCAGTTTAGTCTGAACCAAGGATCAACAAACAGCACAAAACATAACAAGATAACACAGAAGATTATATCTTCAATGTAGAGAGGAAACACTGATTTCAGCATCAAACTCTGGTATTTTACTTTAGAGCTGAGTCCAACAGGGCTTCTATTTTTATCACTTCAGTTTTTCTACTCTGAAAGTTGTTTCTTATCAGTTCTCATCCTTAACACAGTTTTCATCATCTCAGGACATCAGCATCGTGACACATGTAGGTCATATAGGTCAAAATGTTTTCAAGTACAAATGCTGTATATCTACTATACAACTCCTGTCTATGTTTAATGGACTACACCTTTTCAGTTATTGTTTGTTTTCCCTGTAATTTAGTGTCTTGCTGTTTGCATATTTTGTACTATTCTAGGAAAACATCAGAGACCAAATTAAACCAACCCCAATTTCAGCCTAAATGTGTGGAGCAATCACACAGAAAAGATGATTCCTGGGTTGACAGAACAAAACATATGACACATGGCAAATAAGACAAGACAAAAAGACCCAAGATGACAAAAAATCGACATTAACCCATAACGACCCAAACATCCACCCACAACCAAAACCATCTAGTGATCTAAACTGTTGATCCACTAATCCTACCAATACATGTAAATAATTGGTGTAAAATACAGTTTGTCATCTTTTCATGGTCATCAGATATGACCTATTTGGATGTTCAGAGGCTCCGTAGCAACCGTGGAAACACCATCATCTTCTACAACACAGGTGTCAAACATATGGCCCGGGGGCCAAAACTGGGCCGCCAAAGTTTCCAATCCGGCCTGCGGGATGAATTTGCAAAGTGCAAGTTAGGGCATCAAACTCAAATATAATATCATAATAACCTATAAATAATGACAACATCATTTTTTTTCTCTTTGATTCAGTGCAAAAAACATTAAATTGTGAAAATATTTACATTAAGAAACTATCCTTGAACAATAAAATGTGAATAACCTGAACAAATATGAACAACCTGAAATGTCTAAAGAAAATTAAGAGCAATTTCAACAATATTCTGCCTGTTACTAAATGTTTTGTGCCTTTGTAGATCTGATCTGTAATGCACATGTATAAATGATAAGTCGAGGCATAATATTAAGAAAATTGTACTTATATTTCTTAACAAATTTCATTTTTCAGGTTATTCACATCCTTTTTGTTTGGAGAGTTTGTAAATGTAAATATTGGCATAATTGAATGTTAATTTTTGCACTAAAACAATTTGGAGTTGTCATTATTTATTGGTTATCATGCTATTATTTTACTGGTCTGGCCCACTTCAGATTAAATTGGGCTGAATGTGGCCCCCGGAAGAAAATGAGTTTCACACCCCTGCTCTGCAACAGTGATTCACCAGTAAAACCCATGGAGTTGGATCAATGACAGTGAATGGACACACTTAGTTTATGTTTAGTCAATGACATATTTCAATGAAAAAGTCACCTTTTCTCCAGTTTTTTTGTTTTGATACAATAACCTTAGAATTTACTCCTTGTTTTTATTCGCATCTACATGATCAATCAATTAAACATAGAAAAATAGATTATTTTCACGTAGAAAAATGCCAAATTCAGAGGATGATCGTATAATAAATGACAATAAATCACTTCGGACAGGTTAAATCGAGAGAAAAATTCATTTGGGAAAGTCACACTGGGACCTTATAGGTTAAAGGCAAAATGGGACAAAAAAAGGCCTGTTTTTTTGTTTCTTTGTTTGTTTTTTACAGTTTCAGCCTGAACTCTTTCACTTGTGCTGCAATAAAGATGCTGAATCAGTAGTTTACTCACAGTCAGCTTTTATGTGTCTGTACTAATAGTGACAGAATACAACGTGTACTTTTACCACTTGTGGCTAAATGTGAGAGGTGCCAGGTCTGGACTTTATGGAATCAATACCAGATTTGTGACTGAAACGTGAACTGATGTTATTTTCTCTGTCCCTGTGATATTCAAATAAATACTTTAAGTGATGAGGCAGCCTGTGTTTTTCTTGGTGATGTTTTTTCAGGATAAAAGCTGTTATTAAATCTCCTCGTCCTCCTCCTCGTCCATGTGGGGAGCTGAACAACATGCTGTGCACATGTGGATTATCTCCCAGGCTACTTTGTAGATTTCTGCTCAGTGTTTTGACAACCAATCTCTGAAGGACAATGAGTCTTTCCTGTACGTTACAGCAACAAAAACCATGTTTTACCGTGTCCTGTTTTTTGCACTTATGATAGAACACAATCATTTTGATGTATAATTTTGTGTTGTGCTACTTTAAAGATAAGTTCATTTTCTTTAGGTTTTAGGTAAATTTCATCTGCACAATCCTATTTTAAGATAAAGAGATAGTTTTATTTGCCACTTGTGCACATTCAGGTACATAGGAATCATTATGCAGAGGTCTCTCAGAGTGCAAGTATAAAAGATTAACATACAATCAAAATAAAAGTCAGATGTGAACAGTATAAAAGTATAAAAACAGTATTTTTAGACCAAATGTTTCCACTATGTATGCAAATAAACTTAAATGTGTATGTCATGTCTCTTACTTGAGCTTGTTAAGTAATCATCCCTGCATTTTTTAAGTAATAATCTAGGTAACTAAACTTTGAGAAAGCATACTCAGTCCACTCATTTCATCATCATACAGCTCTGGAAAAAAATTCAAAGACCACATTTTCCTGTGAAATCAGCGTGTGTGCATGTATGATAGCCATTCCATTCCTGTGTCTGTTGAATTCCAACATAAACACACCTTATTCTACTGAATAAACATCTGATCTGTGTCTTATTTACGAAGAAATATAAACACCACTACTGTGCCCATCACTATCTTCTTTCAATAGGCAAAAACAGTGCTATTAGTACCGCAGAAGTAACTGGAATCCAAAAGTACCTATTGAAAACTACTGGACTTCTGCTCTGACAATGTTCCCAAACCCTGAGGACTGGTTTTCTATCAGGACAATGCTCCTGGACTCAGCTAGGTCAATAAAGGTGTGGATGACGGACCACCAGATGAAGACCCTGTCATGGCCAACCCAATCTCCAGACCTGAACCCACTTTGAAAACTTCTGCAGGAACATGGATGGTCCAAGCCATGGAACACTGCTGAGCTTCTTGAATTTCTCTGTCAGGAGCTGCATAAAGTCATCCAACAGAAACAGAGGAGAGACAAGACACGTAACAGCTGTCATTGAAAATCAGGGTTATTCCACTAAATATTGATGTCTGAACTTTTCCCAAGTTACAACATCAGTTTTGTGTTGTTTAGAAATGGGTGCTTCTATGGAACTGGGTTTATTTTGGTACCTGGCACTTTGCCAGCTTTTTTAGACCTAATAATAAAAGGTAAATACAGACATATTTCTCCCTAGAATGTACCTAATGATGACCTCAGATACACGAAAAAAAAAAATTATAGTTTTGCTCTGAGTCATCCCAAAATTAATGAATTTCTAATAAAATATTGGGGCCAAAAATAGGACCAAAACTGGGATGTGAAAAGCTACCTAGGTGTCAGTACATTTGATCTGGAAAAAATGGCTGTAAATGGTCTTATATACCACTATAAATAAAGAGACTGTGTTAAATTTGAGGATCCTAGTGGTTTTTCTAATCCAGACATGCAGGTTTTTCATGAACCTCAGTCTCATTCCAGGTTTTGTATGTAGCCCATTGTGTCCACTTGTGTTACATGCAGAACCTGCCCATTTAAACTCATATAAATCGCGGATGATTTTGCAACAGCTTTTTGTGAAACACTATGCCTTGCATAATTTGTTCAATTCCCAAAATGTACCTGAGAGAATAAAGAGATATTTTAAAAAATAGTAGCACCTAATTTTTGTGTCCTGTTGACCATGTTACATGCAGATTTTTGTATAAAATATAATGTAAAATAATATAAAATAGTTTATTTTTTATCTCAGTAAGTTTTTTTTTTTTTTTAAATAGACCCAAAGTGCTTCCAAAGTTGCTTCATAACATTAGCCTACATCTGGTTTGAATTTTTAGCCCCCATGTCCTGTTTCTAGGGACCAGTTTCATAGAAGCACCCAAATGAATATGAACTTGTTTTCTTTGCATTATTTGATGTTTGAAAACACTGCATCTTTTTGTTATTTTGACCATGTGTCATGTTCTGCAGATACATGCACTAAATAACAATATTTTTATTTGGAATTTGGGAGAATTGTTGTCGGTAGTTTAGAGAATAAAACAAAAATGTTCATTTTACTCAAACACATACCTATAAATGGTAAAATTAGAGAAAGTGATCATTTTGCTGTGGTCTCTGAATTTTTTCCAGAGCTGTATTTCCCACTTTTACTCAAAAAATGTCTGAACTATATAATGTTGCGTTAATATTAACCTTTTTATCAACAGTTATTTCAGAACATGATTTGATGTGCGAAAAAAAGTCACCACCTGGCCTTTACTCGGGAGATAGTTCAGATACTTCTACAGGATAATTACTTACATGTTCTTTAACCCTTTAAGTGATGCAGTGAGTAGCTGTTAGCATAAGGACTGGACTGTGTTCCAGTGGACAAAACGTTATGTAGTCTGATGAGTCCAGATTGACCCTGCTCCAGAGCGATAAAGAGATGTGAATGAAGTGATTACCCATCATGCCTAGTGCCTACAGTACAAGCCTGTGGGGGCAGTGTTATGATCTGGGGTTGGTTCAGATGGTTCAGTTGGTCAGATCTAGGTTCTGCAACATTATTTGTCCATAAAATAAGGTCCACTGATGACATGAATGTACTGAATGACCAGTCTGAACATCAGTGTTTTTCTTTGCTGATGGTAAAGACAGTAAACGGCAGACAGCTAGGTGAGGATGTTGACACTCGGACAGCACACAGCCAACTGAACTGGGACAGTCAGTCTCCTTTTAAGGACTTCTGCTGACTAATTAGAGCCAGGTGTGGGGAAACATGACAGGTGCATCCAATTAGCACTAACGACCTGGGGACAAGATCCTACCATGAAAGAAATCCACTGTGGGGGCATGTGTGCCCGTTGGGGAAGTGATCTACCCAGCATGCCTTGTGCCTACCTGAAAATGGAGCATCTGTGTTAAAATGGTTGTTATTCCTAACAAGGTAATGCAGTATTTTTGTCAAAGCCCTTGGATCAAAGTTGGAAAGTCACATCTTGATTGTTTCATTTCTAATCCACTGAGGCAACATCATACCATTTGTGTCACTGTCCAAATACTTATGGACCTGACTGTATTGATTTTTTTTTTTTTTTTTACATTTTTATGTTAATTTAATGCTTTTTTTTTTGTTCATTTTGTTGATTTTTTTTCATGCTTGTTCCATTTGATTATTTTCTGAATTTCTTATTATTTTGTTTGTTTTAGTGATCACTGTATTCACATTTTGTTCATTTCATTAATTACTTTGTTCATTTTGTCATTTATTTTGTGCATTTTGTATTATTTTGCCCATTGTGGTTCATTTTGTTGAATATTTACTACATCTTTTTTTTGTTATTTTGTTCATTTCATTAATTACTTTGTACATTTTGTTGATAATTTTGTACATTTTATATTTTTCCCATTGTTGTTCATTTTGATTATTTAGTACATCTTTTTTTATTATTATTTTGTTCATTTTATTGATTATGTTATTCAGTTTTGTTCATTTTATTGATTATTTGGTTGATTTGTTCACTTTTTTGCCCCTTTTATTGCTTACTTTGCTCATTTAGGTTAATTTTGTTCAATAAATCATTATATTTTTTAATGGATCTAGATTTTTATGCATCTAGAGAACTCATGTAAACAACAGGACAGTGAATGTGTATCATGTCTGCAGTCTTGCTTTGGTTTTAACTACAGTAAAGCTGGTTCAGTAATATTATACACCTACTTCTGATACAATTAAAACACACCTTTCCAGAGTCAAACAGCCTTGTATTCACAAAGAGGAAAGGCAACATATTTTAACACTACTTAAACAAATACACGCTTAATATGTGCGTCACTACCTAGAGCATCAGCCTTTTTCTTGAATCCGAACACGAGCCTCTATGTTAATTAATAAAGTAATAAAAGTCCAGATTGTGTTTGTAAGATAAGACGGTGATTAACCTGTCAGTGTCGTGATTGATAGACATGATTTATAGTGTGTTTGGATCGGATATGAGCTGTGGATTCAGTGATGAATCATGCAGGCGTGGTTTGGTTTGTGTACGTGCAGGCATGTCTGTGTAATTTTAGAAAGCACCAATATGCAAACTAAGAAAATAACTTGTCGGCTTTGACAACACATGCTTCTACTGCAAATGTTCACAGCACAAACAAATAGGAAATGTGCAGGAACAGATTGAAACGTGACCAAGTAAAAATATTCGCTTGACAGAAGAGGAAAACAGGCATCGAATCACATTTTTCTGGCGGATTTTCTGGATATTCTGTGAAAACTTGCATCACATTTGGATGGAAACTAGTGTCCTCACAGAGACAGAAAGATGTGTATGGGAGTGTGTTTATTTCTAGTTTTAAGGGGATGTGTACCAGTTTGTATATAAATTGAAGATTAATGTGATTTCATTAGAGTTTAGAGTTAGATTAGAGTTTAGTCTGGTTCAGGTTATGTTTTGGTTGCAGGTAGAAAAATTAGTTAAAGTATTGCTTATCTGCACTCTACATGTGTGTTCTGTGTTACATAACTCTATAAACCTCATCGTGATCATATTTGCTTTATCAGTTGTGTTTTATTCACTAAACATTAACTTTAAGTGCCGTTCATCAAACCCTGCGGTGTCATCCTGCTTCTTCATGCTGGTGTCTGTCCGTCACCTTTGGTTCAAGGTCTTCATAAACACACATTTTATTGATTATGTTTTGGCTTTTTATTCATTTTTTTCACCATTCTGTTGCTTAATTTCATCATGTTTGCTCATTTCTTCATTTTGAAACTTTTTTTCTATTTTTTCTTCATTGGTTTGTTGCTTAATTTCATCATCTTTGGACAGTGTATTGATTATTTTGGTCATTTTATGTTCATTCTTGTTATTAATTTGTTGCTGATTTTTGTGTGTAGCTTCTCATTTGCCCAGGTCATCATTCTTCTTGGTAGTTCTTCTAGGTTCAACTGGACTGGTTTTGCTCTTTTGAAAATGTTTTGTCTTTCATCCAAGACACTTCTTCAGCTTTGATAACTGGTGGGGGAAATTGGACTTTTAAACCTGTGAGGGGAGTGGTCTGTGTAGGTGTTAGTACACATGCTAATGAAATTCAAAATTTCAATCTTACTGTGATATCAGAGTACCTAACCAGACTTTATTACTTTTGTGGAATTTTTAAAATGTTCTTAATTATGTAGGTCTATGAAGTTACCATATTTGGTTCCTATAGAAGAGGATGAGGGCCACAGGATAAAAACTATAATTAAGGTCCAATATATATATATATATATATATTTTATTATTATTATGAGAAAAGAGTCAGAATTCTGAGATTAAAGTCGGAATTCTGACTTTTTGCTCAGAATTCTGAATGTTTTTTTTTTCTTGACATTCAGGGAGAGTGTCACTTTTGCTTTATGGTATAAAGGAGGAGTACAGCAGACTGGCATAATGATGAATTTAGGTGACTTTTTACGCATCTGAAGGGTTCCAGAGGAAGCCATTTCACTAATAGATGAGCAACAGGAAGGGAAACAGATATCAGTGGCGTTTTTCTTTTTTTTTTTAAATTTACATACACAAGTTTCAAAACATAAGATTCGCTCACATTTTGCTCATCTGAGAAAAAAAATCAGAATTTTGACTTTTTTCTCAGAATTCTGACTTTAATCTCAAAATTCTGACTTTCAGAATTCTGACTTTTCTCAGAATAATAATAAAAAATATCTATTGGACCTTAATTTCTTTCCCAGTGGCCCTAATCCTCTTCCATAGGCTCCTTTTGTGTAGGTGACGAGAAAAACCCAACAAGTATAAAATAATATGAGAAAAACATGTAAGTTGAAAGGAACATGTATTTTAAAACATTAGATCATCACTTTTAGAGCATTACAAAAACATATGTGCTGATCCAGACCCCTGTCCACATCCACATTATCCCTTTGAACATCATTCCTTACATTAGTACCATTACTTCATGGTACCTCACAAAGCAGGTACACTCACTGTTCATGCAGAGGTGGACCTTACAGACCCTGTAGACCACATTGGACCTGAGATTGTTGTCACTTTCCTCACTGGAACTGTTGCTTTCACTGTTTTGTAATGTATGTGGAAATTACCAACAATAGTCATTTGCTCCATAAAGGGTTACTCTATATGCTAATGCATTTAAGTGTTAGGGTCGTAGAGAGGGGTGGCCCTGGGGGGTAGGGTCGTTGATAGGTATTGTGTGTGAGTTTCAGGGTCGTTGAACAGGGGACAAGTCATTGTCCAAATCCTTTGGGGGGGGTTGGTTGCTTTCAGGTGAGTCCATGGTAGTTGGTTGAAAACTGTTTAGGAATGTTGTATATGGTGTTGTAGGTTTTTGATAAGTAATGTCTCAGAACACCACCTCCTTTCAGGGAAGGATTTTACACTTCTGTAAAAATGACTTCTTTGACTCCTCTCTCAAACAATTTGTCTGCTCTGTTCAATATCCTGACATGGCTGTCCTTGAAGGAGTGTCCTTTTTCTTCCAAGTGAAGATGGACTGCAGTCTTATCCTGAGGTGGAGGTTCTCCTGTGTTGAGTCATGTGTTCATGGAGTTGTTGTTTGGTTTCTCCTATGTATAAGTCCGTACATTCCTCACTGCGCTCAACGGCATAGACAACATTGCTTTGCTACGTACTTTGTCCTTGGGGTGTACCAGAGCCTGTCTCAGAGTGTTTGTGGGTTTGAAATACACTGGAACATTGTGTTGTTTGAAAATCCTTTGTAGTTTTCAGAGACTGTGTTGTTGGTGTGTTTTTGGTTCCTTGGTTTGGCTTTAAAGGTGCGGGAGACTTTCGTGACCAATTTTTCATCAAATCTGTAAAACCTCAGTCATAGCCTAAGTATCATGAATCTGTCTTTCTGTGATTACTCACCTGAATCTCTTGCATTATGATGAACAATTTCTTCATGCCATCCACCATAAACAAACCATGTGTTTACACTCTGAGCTGGGAGGTCACTTGGGCATCTTTGGAATTTTGTCATGGTGTGCATTGTGGGAAAGGGGCAGCGGCAGCGGAACCATATATTATGGATGAAACAAACACGGAAACGGCTGAAAGGCAGAAACGGCTGGAGGAATATGCATAGAGGGAAGGGATATTCCTCCAGCCATTTCCGCGGATTCTGTGACAAATGTCCACAAGACAAATGCCCACAACCTTAATGAAAAAAGAGACAAATGCCCACAATTTGTAGTATGGCATTATTCCAATGGGGGAACTATATGAAGCATGCAAATACTAACCCCAAACCCTAACAATGTATAAAATTTTGTTACTTTTGTTGCTAATAAAATATTATGAAAAAAAAGTTCTGGGCATTTGTCTCTTTTTTTCATTAAGGTTGTGGGCATTTGTCTCGTGGGCATTTGTCTGCGCACCTTTCCGCGTTGTGTCTGTTCCAGCTGCCGCTGTCAGGTGGCCGCATGATCCTCCATTTCCCACAATGCATGTTGCAACAAAATTCCAAAGATGCCCAAGTTACCTCCCAGCTCAGAACATAAACACATGGTTTGTTTATGGTGGATGGTACTTCAAAATTGTTCACTGTAATGCAAGAGATTCAGGTATGTAATCACAGAAAGACTTACAGATTCATGATACTTAGGCTATGACTGAGGTTTGACAGATTTGATGAAAAATTGGTCACAAAAGTCTCCTACTCCTTTAAGGAAGCCAGAAAAAGACAAAGGTATTGTCATTCCATACACAGCAGGAGTCTCGGAAAAACTACGACTGTGACGGAGACACTACTGAGACAAAAACATTCCCAAACAGTTTTCAACCAAAACCTTCCACACCTGAACTCACCTGAAAGCAAACAATTCCTTCCAGAAGGATTTGAACAGCGACCCACCCTATCTTCAATGGCCCTGGAACTCACACACAATACCCACCAACGACCCTGCCTCCCAGACTCACCCCCTCTCTACGACCCTAACACTTAATTTCATTAGCATATATTAACACCTACACACACCTCTCCCCCCACAGGTTTAAATCTAATCTCCTCCACCAGCTCTAAGAGCTGAAAAAGTCTTTTGTTTTGAAAGGAGTGAAACCCGTCCAGTTGAACCTTGAAGTTCAATATATATTCACTACTAGTGCGTTGACCCATGGGAATCCACAGGTTCTAGAAGCAGCAGAGTTGATAAAACGGGGAGCTGAGCTAAATTTATTGGTGTATGCCAGAGATTAGGAAAAAATAAAATGGCTCTCATTTTGTTTTGTATTGAAATCAAAAGTAACAGATACAAATGCATTCATTATTCTCTTACATATTTGTTTGAAAGGGCTTTACGTCACTACTGTATGACTTCATCACATTCACATTACTGGATGAACTGACTAAATTTACTAGCGTAACACACAGATTAGGAAGACATAGAATGGCCCTCATTTAGTTTTGTACTGACATCTACGTGTGTCCAATTTCTTCTTTTTATTACTTTGCTCATTTTTCTTAATTTTCAGAATGATTTCATTCATTTTTGTAAATTGTATAGATTATTTTGTTCATCTGTTTTTTCATTTTTACCTCCACCAAGGAATGGTGGAGGTTATATTTTCATTGGGGTTTGTCTGTTTGTTTGTCTGTCAGCAAGATAACTCAAAAAATTATGGATGGATTTGGATGAAATTTTCAGGAAATGTTGATACTGGCACAAGGAACAGATGATTAAATTTTGGTGGTGATTGGGGGGGGGCGGGTTATCTGCCTTGGCGGAGGTCTGCGCTCTCCAAATGCTTTTCTAGTATTGATTATGTTACTCATTTTTGTTCACTTTATTGATTATTGTGCTCTGTTTTTTCTTTTCATTCATGACTTTGTTCATATTTGTTCATTTTATTATTTTATTTCCTTTTTGTTCATCTCGTTGCTTATTTTACTCATTTTGTAACATATTTTGTTGTTCATTTTATTGATACTTTTTTTCATTTTATCGATTGTTTTGTTCATTCTTTGTTGAGTTTGTTGATTATTATCACTTTCTTCCTCCACAAACATTATTTACTCTCTTTTTCTACTGAGCTGTGTCACTTTTCACTGGGGTCAATCATTTCTTGTTCTGCCGTAACAGACGACTTAAAGCGAAACTAAACTACACATGACTCCAGCTGAACATAAACACTGTAAAACTCAATCATTAACCAGATCTCTACATCAGTGGAGTGGTGGGTGGATAATATTCAGCCAGGTGTCATTATTGTGAGACAAACCCAACCAGATGACGCAGGACTTTGTCCATGTGACTCTGGAAGTTGTTGTTTATATTTAATTTTTCTGGTTGACTCTCTAGGCTCTCATAATGACCTGAATGTTAACTGTTTAATGGATAAATGAATGACTTCTTCTAGATTTTACGACTGACACCATACATAAATTTTAAAAGTACTTGATCGTCATGATTATAAATAATCGTTTTAATGCTACAGAAAATACATTTTTAGTCTTTCTATCTCTAGTTGCATCCATATGTGTAGATTTCAGTAGGTAAACAAACATCAGACTCTTCTTTATTTATTTAGTATGATTCAATCCTATAAATAAACTAAAACACATAAGTCTAGTCTTAAACTGCTGTTGTTGTCTCCTAACAGTTCTCAGGTTCAATGAGCTCCAACACAAACAGACCTGATGTTTGGTTTTTCCCAGAGGAGTCATTAGTTCCTCCCACCAGCTTGTCTCTGGGGACACATTTGATTGTTACACCACGGAGCGATGACACGAGCAGAACGACCTCTTCCTGCTCTGAGGACGTCTGTAATGACTGACTCGCATCTGTGTGTTGTCTTTGTTTGAGGCGATGGTACAGAGAAGCAGATGAACTAGGTTTAGACTGAAGAAACACAAGGACACAGACGTACAAATGAATCTGTCTGTGGTAAATGTTCTAGCAGTGGTTCTTTACTGCAGAAAAAGCGACAAAGGTTCTGAAAGTTGACAAGACATTTACCATGAACTGAACCTTATGTCATATTAGAACAGAAGAAACAGTCACTGGTTACCAAAAGCATGTACAGGTCTAAAATGTTTAATAACTTCTGAACCACTGATACTATCAATACATGTAAATAATTCAGGTACAATAAAGTTTATGAGCTTTTTATAGTCATCAGATACGACATATTTGGATATTCAGAGGCTCTGTAGTGAACATAGAAACACTGTCATCTTCTGCAACGCTAAATCACTTATAAAATCTGTACTCTGACAAATGACAGTGGTTATTGGTGCTTTTTTTTTTTTTTACATTAAATCATATATTTTCCTAAAAAGTCCCTTTTCCTTCAGTTTTCTTTGTGATGATATTATATCCTTTGAATTTAATCTGAGCTTTTATAAACATCTACATGGTCAGTGAATTAAATACAGGAAAATACCCAGTTTTCATTGAAAAAAATGCTAAATGAAAAGGGTAATATTATAATAAATGGCAACTGATCACTCACTCACCGAGATAAGTTTATTTGGAAGTCGCCACAGATATTAAACCATTAACGTCACATTTAATAAAGAAGACAATGGAAATAATGTCTGTGTGTAACTTTACTCCACTGTGGAAATCAGTTTAACATCTGAAATAGAACTTGATCTTTTGTCTTTTACAATATTTCATATTTTATGTCATTTTCCTCTTGCTTGGAGCATTTTGGTGCTTTTGTGTCTTTACGCAATTTCTGTCATGTCATGTTTTTTCATGGTTTTTTTTGTCTTATCAAGCCATTTTATTATTTGTCCAGTCTTTCAGTTTTTTTCATTTTGTTCTGTCTTTTATGCAAGTTTTATTTTTTTAAAAATCCTTTTTACATTTTTTCTCATTTCTGTCATTTTCTTATCTGTCTGTATTTTTGTCTATATGTGTTTTATTTAATTTTGTTGCATATTTTATGTCCTTTTTACATATTTTATGTCACTTTTTTGCATCCTTCATGTTGGCCTTGTTTCATTTATCATTTATATTGTGTTTGTGGTTTTTTTTTTTAATGTCTTACAAGTTTTTGATTTTGTTGCATGTTTTACTTCATTGTCATCTTTTATATCTTTTACATCAATTTCTTTTTTTTATGTTTCCTTTCATCACCACCGTTGTTTTTGTCAACTTATTGTATTTTATATGTAATTTTCATCTAGTTTCATCTATTTATGTTAAAGTCAGTCTTAACATGATATGATAATGTTAGATAACAATGTTGTGAGAGATGAAAAACTCTTGTCTTTTGTGTATATCCTGGCACAAATTAATATTGTTTTATTGTTTAATCCACAAGTTAAAATGTGTTAAGATATGGAAATACACCATGATGCAAACTTGAAAATAATCATTGAATCAATAAATAGCGTGTTTTGAGAAAGTTTTGAGAATTGACATGTGTTTGTGTTAAAATGGAGGAAGTAAATAAACCAGTGGTCTGAAGGATTCCTGAAAACTCTGCTGAATGTCATATTTGTACTCTGTCACCACAGTCAGAGTTTTTACGACAGTGGGAGTTTGTTTTTTATCTACGTCTGAACATGAACCAGCTCAGTCAGCAGACGCCCTCCCTCATAAATTACATAAGAGCAGTCGGGTCCTGGACCATGTGAGCTGAGCTGATCAGGTCTCTGAGAACCTGCAGGACCTTTACAGGCTACGACTACGTTGATCAATCCCACAATGCCCTTGGGCTGCAGAGGTGTGATGGATGAGGAATGAACCTTTTCACCTTGTATGTACAGTACGTCGGTATCTGAACATGTTCAACCAGGACACGGAGAAGATTAATGTTTGACGTGTTATGTAAAGTTACACCTGATTTGTGTTTTGTTCTTTTCAAGACCATTCAGCCTCAGTCTGATCTGCTTCAAAGGCATTTACTGAGGTTTTACAGTATGTTTCTATAGAGGTTTTTTGTGAGAATATTTTCAGGCGGTTTGTAGTTTGATGCTTTTTAAACACTTTCATATATGTAAAAGTTTATCAAGTTTATGTTGAAGAATTGACAAGTTTTGAAAATAACTTTGTAAATTCAATTTATTATTGTACTTTTAAATTAGTTTTTTTTGAGTAAATCCTTAATTTTAGAGTTGATTTCTGTTTTGTTCATTCTAAAAATGTTATAAAATGTGAAAAATAAGTTTTTTCTATGAAACATTTTTTTGTATAAAAGGGAAAATTATCTTACATGAACTGAAATTTAATTTTTTAGGCACGTTCAGCCTTTTTTAAAAATACTTTCACTTAATGCATGAGGAGATTTATTTCAACTTTGATTTTAATCTAAATTTTGGATTTCTCAATTTTAGTTTTAGTTAAGCTTTCTGGGGTTTTATTTGAAAATTTCAGCTTTTGACTTGATTTGTGTTTTGTTCATTTGCAAAAGGTGTAAAATAAACAGTCTGGCTTCTCATGATGTTTTACACTTTACTGTGTGTATAAAATTGGGGAGATGATCTTATCTCAGCTGAAAGTATGAATATTTCAGGATATTTTGTGCGTTCATCCTTCTTAAATACCTACATTTAGTCGATACAAGTGCATAGGTAGTTTTATTTTGTGGAACTAATTAGTTCTACCTTAGCTTTTATTGACTTTTACTAATATATTTCAGTTTTAGATATGATTTGTGATGATTTGTTCATTCTAATAAACTATTACATAATCAGTCTGACTTCTTTTGAAGAAGCATGTACTGATGTTCTACATTTTATTTTCTATATTTTACTCATTATTCTTCCATACAGGAGATGTGGAAATGATCTTACATGAGCTCAAAGTAAGAGTATTTTAAGGTGGTTTATGGTTCCAGTCTTTTAGTTTAAATGGTTTTATTTTGGAAAATTGACTGGATTTAGTTTAGTTTTACTGGTAGTTTTTTTTTTAGACTTAATTGCTGTTTTGTTCCTTCTTAAAAGTATAAAACAGTCTGTTGTCTTGTCTAGACGCCTTTAGTGTTGTTTTAAGCAGTAAATGATCTCACATGAGCTGAACAAAAGAATGCTCCAGGGCATGTTGTAGTTTGAGCTTCTGTAAATGTTTCTTATGAAGGTAAAAAAGAAACGTGACTGGATTAACTCACCTTCAAGTGTAAAAGGAAGCTATGTGATCCTCTGTGCACTTTACTTTCACATTAATCATTTAGCTGTTTAACTCCTGAGCGAACACGTCCTTTATGTTTTCAAGGACCAGTGTGTTTTAGAAAACGTCTCATTTACATCAGCAGAAACAAAATTATGTAATTGGAATTTGGAGAATGTGCAGCTACTCAAAGATCTTTCTCTTCTTTAGCTACTGTCAACATATCACATGATTTATTTTGTGCGTCTATGCCGTAGAGTTCTGCTTTTTATGATTATTATCAGACCGTGGAGAGGTTTAGATAAAAACTACTGATTCCTTCTGTTTCATGGAGAAGAAACACGTCACAACAACAATGAGGCTCAGTGACGTGGTCTCAGGCTAAATCATTGAGATTTTATGCCTGAAGGAGAGCAATTTCGATCAACACATGTTTTATTTTAACCTTTAAAGTCATAAACAGCCACTGTGGATCCAAAGCATCCACTTCTGTAAAGTGGTTAATAACTTTTCAACCACTAATCTTATCAATACAGTTAAATAATTACTATAAAATGCAGTTTTTCATCTTTGCAGTGGCATCAGATGCAAACTATTTGGACCTTCAGAGGCTCCATAGTGAACATGGAAACACAGTGCATGGATTTTAGAGGTGAATCACTTAGAAATGACTTGTTTTTACATTTCTATTACATTTTGCTAAAAAAAAAAGCCTCTTTTTCCTCAGTATTCTTAATCAGAACTTTTAGGAACCCAATAAATTTAATATAGAACACTACCCACTTTACACTGAAAAACGCAAAGTGCAAAGAATACTAGTATAATAAATGGTGATAAATCACTTAAGAAAGGTTATATGTAAAGAAAAATTAATTTAGTTGTGACCACAGAAATACTGTTAGGTCTGTAAGGGTTAATGTGTGTACAGGTGTTTGTGTCTATGCGTCTGAGTTTTTTTGAAGGTGTCTTCACATTTATGGTCATTTAATGTATGTGTGTGGAGCTTTGTTGAGTAAAACTGGTTTAAATTATTGCAAAATGACAAAAATAGACACAGATGTTGTTTGCCCAACAGGGTTTTTCGATCCATTCCTGGTGTTGTTTCTTTATCTCTCGTCCTTCTGACCTGTTGTGTTTATTTGCCTCCACAAGGACATTACTTGCAAATATTACACTGAACTAAGTAAACGAAACCCAGATTAAGTTGTAGATTGTCAGCGAATATCAAATAAGTGATTTAAGGATTCTGGTGGTGACCTTTCTTTACACAGTTACAGAAGCTGCAGTTGTGCTGTTTCTTAAAGTTGAGCATCTTGTAAATGTTAGGGATAGATGGTAGTTGTGGTTTAAGCACAAAACAACATATGTACCGTCTTCTTCCGCTTATTCGGGTCTGGGTCATGGGGGTAACAGCCTCAGCAGAGAAGCCCAGGCAGCCCTCTCCCCAACCACTTCCACCAGTTCCTCTGGGGGAAGCATGTCCTGGGTCGGCCAGGACGTCTCTTCCCGGTTGGACACACCCAAAACACCTCCCCAGGGAGGCGTCCATGAGGCATCCTCATTAAATGCCCAAACCACCTCAGCTGGCTCCTCTCGACGTGGAGGAGCAGCGGCTCTACTCCAAGTCCCTCCCAGATGAAAATTTTCATTTTCGTTACCTGAAATAAACATTTTCGTTACCTGAAATAAATCATTTTCGTTACCTGAAATAAATAAAAACTATAAAAGAAAAAAAGATAACCAAGTACAACATAATGGTTTGTCAGCAGCAGCGGTTGTAGTCCATACTAATAATATGTCCAAACTTATTTGGCCAGGAGCCACCACCACCAGCGGCTAGCTAACGGGCCAGGAGCCACCACCACCAGAGGCCAGCTACCAGGCCAGGAGCCATTACCACCAGCGGTAAGCTACCAGGCCAGGAGCCATCACCACCAGCGGCTAGCTAACGGGCCAGGAGCCACCACCACCAGAGGCCAGCTACCAGGCCAGGAGCCACCACCACCAGAGGCCAGCTACCAGGCCAGGAGCCACCACCACCAGCGGTAAGCTACCAGGCCAGGAGCCACCACTACCAGCGGCTAGCTAACGGGCCAGGAGCCACCACCACCAGAGGCCAGCTAACAGGCCAGGAGCCACCACCACCAGCGGCTAGCTACCGGGCCAGGAGCCACCACTACCAGCGGTAAGCTACCAGGCTAGGCCAGGAGCCAAGCTAAGACAGGAGACATGGCAACGAAAAAGCTTGCAGAAGACATGGAAGAAGTGAAGAAGTCTTTGAACTTTATGTCTGAGGAGCTAAGCAAGGTGGCAAAACAACAGACGGGACTACTGGATTTAATTGAGGAAATGCGGAAATTGAAGGCGGTGATTAGGGAAAAAGACAAGAAAATAGACGAACTGGAAAGAAGAGTTGAAGATCTGGAGCAGAGCATAAGGATGGATGAGCTAATGATAACAGGACTAAAGACTAACCATCGCACTTATGCAAGCATCACAGCCGGTGACAAGAACGGTGAGGATGCATCAAACACTGAATTACACTCTCTGGAGGAACAAGTTATTAAGTTTTTAAACAGCAAAGACATTCCTTTACACCGTAAAGATATAGCTGTCTGTCACACCTTACCCCAAAAACAGAGCAAGAGGCCAAACATTATTATTCGTTTGGTGAGCAGAAAACAGAAGATTGAAGTGCTCAAGCATGCAAAAAAACTTAAGGGCACAGGGGTGTACATAAACGAAAATTTAACAAAGAGAAATGCTGCAATTGCAAGACAAGCAAGAATCTTGAAAAAGGAAAAAAAAATCCAAGACACATGGGTAAGAAACTGTAAGGTAATGATAAGACTGAATGGTACTCCTGAACGGGCCAAAGTTATTGTTATTAGAGACATAACTGAGCTTGATCAGTATAAATGAAGATGAAGAACAAAGTACAGAGGTGGACCAGTGGAGATATGTCATATCAGATTTTGTTGTGATGGAGCTATGAGGTCAGATTCTGTTGAGGACTGAAATATGAGAATGTGTGAATATACTGAATTTAAGTCTTTTGACTTTCAAGATCACAAACCCTATGTCTTAGAGAATGATATTGACCCAGAGACCCACTTCTACCACAGCATTAAAACAACATGTGAATATTATTCAGAAGACAAGTATAAGTCTAAAATTAAGGGTTTTTCGGTGATTCACTTTAATAGCAGGAGTCTATATAGCAATCTTGATAAAATTAAAGATTATTTGCAAAAATTACAGCATAAATTTAGTGTAATAGCAATTTCAGAGACTTGGCTGAGTGATGAGAAAGAGTTACTAGATGAGTTAGAAGGATATGAGATGTTTTGGCAAAACAGAGCCAATAAAAGAGGAGGGGGCGTGGCCCTATTTGTGTTAAATGATTTGAAATGTAAGATAAATGGTGATTTGACAATTGCTATAGACAATCTGATGGAATGTGTAACGGTTGAAATTAAGATGGAAAAACACAAAAACATATTTCTTAGTTGTATTTACAGGACACCAGGGTCATGTATTGAGAAATTCAATAAGGAGATTACTAATTTATATGAAAAAAAATGTGATAAGGTGATTTTGGTTTGTGGTGACTTTAACATTGATCTATTGAAATGGAATGAACATGCAAAAACAGCAGAATTTGTAAACACTATGTTCAGTTTGAGTTTTCACCCTGTAATTACAAAACCAAGTAGAATCACATTGGAAAGCGCAACATTGATTGATAATATTTTTACAAACATTATTGATGGTGAAATAACGAGTGGTCTATTTCTGACTGACATAAGTGATCATTTGCCAGTTTTTATAGAACTGGAAATGAACAACAAATTATCTTTAACCAACTATAAGCAAAAACCTTGTTTGGTAAGAACAAAGTCACCAGAAGCAATTATGGCCTTAAAGGAGGAATTAATAAATTATGACTGGCATGAAGTTTATGTAGATGATGTTAATGAATCATATAATGCTTTCCTAGACATATTTCTGACATTGTACAATAGACATTGTCCTGTGAAAGAATATAGACAAGATCTTAAAAAGAATAAGAAACCATGGTTAACTAAGGGATTGGAAAGGGCTTGTAAGAAGAAAAACAGTCTTTATAGGGAATTCCTGAAGCACAGAACGAAAGAAAAGAGAATAAATATAAAAGATACAAAAATAGATTGACAGCAATTATAAGAACACATAAAAAAGCCTATTATGATAAGTTGTTAGAAATACACAAAAATGATATTAAAGGTACTTGGAAAGTGTTAAATGATATGATTAAAAAAAGTAATAAAAAGAATTTTGCTACATATGTTGTTAAAACTGGTGACACTGTGGTGGAAAATACAGAGGACATCGTGAATATATTTAATGATTTTTTTGTTAATGTCGGTCCTAATTTGGCAAAAGATATTACCAAGTGGGAAAAGGATGATAAAACCTTTAATTTTGCTATTGAAAACAATAATTCAATGTTTCTTGGTGGAGTTTGTGAAAGTGAAGTGTTGGAAGTGGTCAGGAAATCTAAAAATAAAAAATCTACTGATAGAAATTCCATTGATATGACACTCATAAAACAAGTGATAAACAGTATCCTTCAACCATTCACGTATATATGTAACAAATCATTTCAAACAGGTACTTTTCCAGAAAATATGAAAATAGCTAAAGTGATTCCGATTTATAAAAATGGTGATAAGCACATGGTGTCAAATTATAGACCGGTGTCACTGTTACCACAGTTTTCTAAAATTCTTGAGAAACTGTTTGTAAAGAGGTTAGATGACTACATAGACAAATATAGGATATTAAATGATCATCAGTATGGATTTAGGAAAAACCGATCAACATCTTTAGCAGTAATGGAATTTGCAGAAAATATAGCAACAGCGGTGGATCAGAAACAACATACTGTTGGTGTTTTTATTGATTTAAGGAAAGCATTTGACACAATTGATCACTCAATATTACTCCGGAAATGTGAAATGTATGGTATAAGAGGTGTGACGCAAAACTGGTTAAAAAGTTATTTACAAAATAGGTCTCAGTATGTATCAATTGGAAATACAAATTCACAACTTAGAAACGTAACATGTGGGGTCCCACAAGGTTCAGTTCTGGGACCCAAGTTATTTATACTTTATCTAAATGATATCTTTATGGCATCTAGTAAGTTAAAATTTACAATATTTGCAGATGATACTAATTTGCTTTATTCGGGAGTAAATATGAAACAAATATTAGAAATTGTGGAAAAGGAATTGAGCAAGTTAAAAAAATGGTTTGATGTAAATAAGTTATCACTTAATGAAGATAAACAAAATTTATGGTTTTTGGTGGTGCTAGGGGAAGTGATGATATAAAACTGAAAATTAATGAAATTGAAATTGAAAGGGTGTATGAAACAAAATTTTTGGGAGTGATTATTGACCATAAACTCTGTTGGAAACCACAAATAGAATATATCAAACGCAAAATGTCCAAAGCTGTTGCGATTCTTTATAAAACTCGAGACTTGTTAAGCAAAAAATGTTTGCATATGTTGTATTGTTCACTTGTAATGCCATATATGTCATATTGTGTGGAAATATGGGGCAATGTGTATAAGACTAATTTAGACCCAATAATTAAACTCCAAAAAAAAGCTATTAGAGTCATAAACAAAGCTGGTTATCTCCAATCAAGTAATCCACTTTTTGTAGAATCTGGTTTGCTAAAATTTCTTGACATTGTATATTTAAAAACAATGGAATTTATGTTTCACGTTAAAAGTAAAAACCTTCCTTTTTGTATTCAGAAAATCTTTAAGTTAAGAAAAGGACATTATAATTTAAGAGGGATGTTTGTGTTTGAAAAGTGTAAAGTAAGAACAAACGTTAAATATCACAGTGTTTCAGTTATTGGTGTCAAGCTATGGAACGAATTGAAGGATGAAGTGAAATTGTGTAGCTCACTGTTGAGTTTCAAAAAGAATTTAATTGGTCAAATTATGAAGGGCTATGAAAGTAATATGTTTACAAAATAACTTATTACACTGAATGTAGTATAATTTAAGTTTAAGTATTTATCTGTTACAACTTAAGGTGTGGACAATGGACTAAGAGTGTAAATAGGAGAAGCAGAAATAAGCCTCCGGCTTCAGCTTCTTCCTTTTTCAGTTACAAAATGTGTTAATTTTATGCTTGTTTGTTTCTTTTTTAATATGTAGGTGTTTTGTTTTGTTGTCTTTTTATATGTGTGTGTTTTGTATCTTGTATTTAACTGAAATAAACATTCATTCATTCATTCATTCATTCATTCATTCATTCATTCAGATGTCTGAGCTCCTCACCCTGTCTCTAAGGCTGAGCCTGGCCACCCTGCAGAGGAAACTCATTTTGGCCGCTTGTACTCGCAACCTCGCTCTATCGTTCATTACCCAGAGCTCATGACCATAGAATAGTTTGTTTGTAACTGAAACCTTTTCCTATTTTTTTCCTAACCTGTGTGTGTGTCTGCTTTTGTTTTCTAAAGCAGTTGTGCCAGACTTTTGTTTAATGACAATTACGTCTCCTGAAACCAAAAGCAACTTAAGTCACTGTTCTTGTTTCTTTTTGTCAGTAAAACAATATACTTATTCACACACTTTATAAGACACATAATGCATGTAGGTGCAGGTAAAAGGCTCTTACTGTTCTGTTCTTGAAAGTTTGTTTAATATACGTAAAATGTAAATTTATTTGGCAACTTTAACAAAATCTTTTGCAACCCCACAACCTACTGTTTAGGAATGGATGGTTTACAGTAGACAGTATGACAACAAAACATTTCCATATGAGTCAATACTGATAGGCTAATTATTTCGTTACATATAAGATTATTTATGACTTTCATGGGTTGATGGTTATTTGTGGTTTTACATTATTTGTAAAAGACAAAATAAGAATAAACCATGTAAACGATACGACTTACAGCAGTGCGGTGTTGTAGCTAGTTGTTAGCGCTTGCCTCTCAGCTGGAAGCATTTACGTATTTTCCCGTCGCTGGGTTTCCTCCATGTTTCCAGAATCCCCCCACCATCAAAAACATGTAGATATAGCTTAATTCTCCTGTCAGTGCCTTAACCAAGGTAGTGGTGAAGATCTGGAGTTGATCTATGGGCACCCTCAGTGGCAGCTCACTGCTCCCTGTTTGCTACAGCTAACAGCTAATCAAAATGCTAAAGCTAATAATGCTAATAGCGTCTGTATTTAGATAGTAAAAAAGAACAAATTCCCTACAGAGATATTAAGGTAAGTTAACATTTGAAAAACAAGATATAAGAGTGTAGAAATTAGGAATATACAATATATAGTATGTTTAAGCTACAAAATTGCTTCTTCTCCACAAACTGAAGAACAATGTGAACCAGTGTCAAACTCATTTTAGTTCAGGGGCCATATACAGCCCAGTATGACCTCAAATGGACCAGACCAGTGAAATAATGACATAATAACTTAAAAATAATGATAAATTTAAACTTTTCTCTATATTTTAGAGTGAAAAAAGTTAGTTTAGTGTTGTATGTCACCCCTGAACTAAAATCATTTTAACACCATTGTTAATCTCTTAAGTGTAAGGTATGCATTTTACAGATTCATCCCATGAGCTGGATTGGACCCTGTCACCAAAACCCACCCGCAGGCCATAGCTATGTTTGACACCCCTGGTATAAACTTGGCTTTACTGTCAATCCATCAGTCAGGTCCAATTGTATATTTATAGCTTTCATTTGTATTAAATTTGTTTCTCATAATTCAGTTGTGCTCATGTTTCTATGTATGTTTACAAGCCCACACAACACAAATAAATCCTGTGATATTACTTCCTGCCATGTGCTCCCTCCTCACATTCCTCCGGGTAAGAGAGATGTGTTGAAGAGAGCGAGCGAGGCAGTGAACTAATGCCGTCCGCTCTCTCTCTCTCTCTCTCTCTCTCTCTCTCTGAATGGAGGCAGCAAACTCGGTGAACTCGAGCCGCTGGCAGAACTCCAACTGCTATCAAAGTTGATCCTCTGGCTGAAAGGCCTGTTTTCTTTTCTGTGAGGCTCGGCCGGCCTCAGCAGCTCCACAGCCTGTATGAAACACAAGTGAGGACAGACAGAGTCGTCCTCACAGAGGTTTTACAGCAGCCACCAGGGGTATCTGACACATTTATATTAAAGCACAAAACCTGATCACGCTCAGTGTAAACACGGAGTAAAGGTGCAAACAGGATTCATCCAGATTACAAACCATCAGAGGTTTCATCACCATCAGGCTGTTTGTTTTGGCTGCCCTAACTGTATCTATTGGCCCCGCCCGACTTTACTGTGACAGCCAGCCTGTTGCAACTGAAAATGTGTCATATTGTCACATAACTTTGACCCACTTTCCACTCAGGTTTCACTGGTCATCAGATCATAAGTAGACACCACATGTCGACAATACAAGTGTAGAAGACAGCGCTGGGTGATACAGATGAAAATGTTATCGCGATAAGTATTCCAGATAACACTGATGATGATTATGATAAATATCAGTATTTTCTAATACTTTAAAGGCATGGTTATGGTCCTGAGTGAAAGTTGAAGAAACCAGATTGGTTGGTTGTGGTTTTAAATGATTAGTAAACCACAAAACAAGATGGAAATGATGTGAAAGATGCAATGAGATTCATTTTTATTTTACTTTACTCTTTCTACTACACTACTTTTTTTTAATATTACTATACAACATGTGTATTTATATACCTCTACATACTTGCTGTATTATAAAGTATCTTCTATTCTATTCTATTCTATTCATTTTCTGAACCGCTTAGTTCTCATGAGGGTCAAGGAGACACAAGATATAAACATATCAAGAGGGAGATTATGTAAAAAAAAAAAACAAAAAAAAACACAACATATAAACAATACATAAGATACAACAACAATAAAACAACATAAAGTGTATCTGTGTATGTAGATGGTACTCGGGACGGTACTTTCTGTACTAAACCAAACCCTGGTATCTTTGCCAAAATGTAAATAGGTATCTAAATATATCTACAAAACTAATAAAACACATACTGCACGTGATGTTGTATTTGACAGATGCAGATGAACAGCATTAACCACTGACGCACGAGTAACAACATGTGACATTTTACATATTTGTGGTTTGCAGGGATGCACAATGGGAACATTTATTTCCAGCATCTGTGTTGGTTATGTCTCTCCTTAAACAAATATGTTCTGCTTTGTTTGAGCGTCACTGTTCTCTGGAACCATGTGGAGATTTGGACTGGTCTCTGGTGGTTTCAGAATGTCTCAAAATTATTGAATTGCACAGGTTTATATTGACCATCATTGAAAAAGTCAATAAATATGAAGAAAAATATCAAGCATTTATTCAGAGATGTTAAACAGTGAATACAGCAGATTGAGCCTAAATAATAATAATGATATAACAGGAGTTTTAAAACAACAGAAAATAGACAGTGTTTTTTTGGCAATGTTATTTACTTACTATTTTCAGTTTCTGTAAAAATAAACTTGGCGGTTTTCACATCTTGGCAAAACAGGACAAAGTGAGTTTTGTAAAACTTCAGAAATACACTCTGCTCTGTGGATCTTATAACTAATCATTTATATATTTGTCATTTTGTTCTGTTTTTCACCTTTCTTATCTTTTGCATCATTTTTGTCTTTTATCTGTTTTCTGTACTGTTTAGTCCTTTACTTCTTTTTCATCTTGCCTTTTATGTATTTTGCCTCATTACATGTTTTGCATTGTCTTCTTCTATATTTTGTTACATCTTCTTCCTTATTTTCATCTTATTGCATCTCTTAGTTCCGGTTTTATCTGCATCATGTCGTTTTTGTCTTGTAACTTTCCAACTTGTTTAGTTTTTTACCTGTATATATTTTTTATCATGTACATTGTGTTTTGTCTCATGACATATTTTAGGTTAGATTAGAGTGAACTTTACTGATGACTATGTGAAATTAAGGAAATATAAAAGCATACAGTCCCTGGGTGGGCTCAAACCACCAATTTCAGCCAAAAGCACTAATCAATTACACCACTGAGACTTAATTCTGATGTATTTTTTATGTATATTTTAGATTTTGTTCTGTCCTCTACATTGTCTTCTACACTGATTTGACTTTTATATAATTTTGGGCTTTTTAAAACTTTTATCTACTTTCAGTCTTGTTTAGTCTTATATCACATTTTCATCTTGTTGTCTTTGTCTTGTTACATCTTTTCCATCCTGTTCTGTTACATTTTGTCATATTTTGTATTGTTTTCATCTTGTTCCATCTTTCATGTTTTGTTATTTCTTTTACATCCTTTTTTTTCCATTTTCTGACTGAGCTACATTTCATGAAATAAATGAATGAATGGATCACAGTATTATGTATTTGACTCTTATAGTTGGTGACCCATTGAAAATACATTTGGGAAAGGCAAGTGTTAACAGGATATAATAATTAACTGTATCCAGATTTGTGTTTAGATATGAAGAACATTTAACATCTCTGTTGAAACCAGAGTCAGTTGAAAGTATGAGAGAGTGTTGTACTCCTCCTTAGGTTCAGCTAAAGTCCATGTTTTCCTCTTGTCCATATGAAGGATTAGTGTCAGAAACACAAACAGAGCCAGGATGAGGTCACCTTCATGTGAGAGCAGCTGCTCCTAGTGCAGACAAACAAGAATTGTGTTCTAATGGAGGCAGGCCTGTTTACCACCTCCGCTGAGTCACGTACAGGAACACATGAAAGAATGAGGAAGTGTGTGACCCACTTTCCTCCCTCCTCGTGCTGTGGACGGGTTGTTCGGTTCAAAGGCAAAGAAAATAGTAGTAGAGGCCTAAGTACAGGAAGGATGTTTCCAAACACAACACACAGATATGGGATTGTCTTGTTTATGTGGACAGTGCAAAGGAGATTGTTAACAGGGTTTTACTTTGCAATTTTGGAGAGTTACAGTGATTTCCCAATTTCTGTTTCTGTGTTAAAAAGAAAAAACATGAATGACCAGCAGGGTGTGGACCCACAACTTGTACTTTTCCACTTTTCAGAAGTTTTGTTTCATCTGGTGCTGCAATATTGGTATCTGTTACAATAAGATGGTCATTTTAATATGTAAAAGTCAAAACATCACAGTAGTATCTGTTATGTCCACTGTGAATACATTGTGGGTTTTTATTCATTTGATATACACGCAGATGAAGTTAAATGTGGAAAAAGTCCAGAACAAGAACATGTTTTAAGGGAAAATTTGTAAGATAAGGAGTTAAATCCTTTATTTATTAATACTCCATCAACAGTTTCAGTTAATTTTTGAACATGTCAAACTGAAGAAGAAGATGGCTTCATCAAATTTTCAAAAGTGTGATTCTTTTAGCAAAAATACAGCAATATATACAAAAACAACACTATACAACACAGTCAGAAAGTTCAATACCACATTAGGTCATGGTAGAAAAAAAATTTGAAAATCCTACAACAAAGACAATGTTAAAATTCTATCTATCTATCTATCTATCTATCTATCTATCTATCTATCTATCTATCTATCTATCTATCTATCTATCTATCTATCTATCTATCTATCTATCTATCTATCTATCTATCTATCTATCTATCTATCTATCTATCTCTCTCTCTCTATATATATATATATATACATATACATATATATATATATATATATATATATATATATATATATATATATATATATATATATATATAATACATATATTTTTTATGTTCCACATTCCTCATCAGATACCTAACAGTACACCTAAATATAGAAGAAAGTGCTAAACAATCTCAAAGCTTATTGTAAAATATAAAAGAGTGAAAGTTGAAGCTGTAAGCAGCAACATTACAGTGCAGTGTTGACATAATGTTACATGTAAACTAAACTTTACTTGAGTTAAAAGTAGAAGAATTAAAAAAAAAAAAAAAAAAATCAAAACATAATTAAAGTACCAAAACCCAAAGTACAGAATAACCCTTTTGTAAATAATATGTATGACTGGAATATAATTATTGATTCATTAGTAGGTTTGTTTATAATATTGCAGCTGATGGAACTTTGTAAAAATCCGTCACAATTTATTATTACAGTTACCTGTAACAAATGTAATGGAGTAAAGACTATAATCTGTACATCTGAGGAGTAAATACACAGGTGCAGGAAATGAAAATACTATACTACTGAGTAAAGCACCTCAAATACGTAAATGCTGTACTGCAGTAAAGGTCAGCTTTACTGCTGGAGGTTACTGCTTGTGTCTGTCTGATAATCGCATGAAACTCAGAAGTACAAGGTTGTTGGTTACTTTATTTGTTTTACTCCAGTCTTAACTTTACTGCTCTCTGACACACTATAAATAAAACACACCATTTAAAAAAATGTATGTTTGTGTAATTAAACAGCTGTAGACATTTTAGGCTTATGTGGCTAAAAATGCAATGAGAGTGATGTAAGATAATGCTGCAGGAAGTCCTGCATAGTTTCATTTACAGCCAAGTGGATTCCTGTATGACTGGACGGCTCCTGCTTCACTGCCATTGAGACACACAGGAAACCTCAGTGGGGTGCTCTGATTGGCCGCTGTGCCACGTGGTAGCAGTGATAGTAGCTCCTTATATGGCCATGGCGGCTCTGTCTTTGACTGGAGTATCAGGTTTAGCCTGGCTGCTGTTTCTCAGAAACAGAAACGAACACTGTGTTCTCACAGATACACTCACCCCTCCCTTCTGCAACTCCTATTGTCACTGTATACACCGAGGATACTGCTTCATGTGCACAAATTAGACTCACACCCATTTGTATGGCCTGCATCCACAAGTTCAGACATAATTTACAGCCTAAGGTGACTATTTACATGTAAAGAGCATAGTTAGTGTAATTGATTGCAGCACAACCCTGTTATATGTGTGTCAAGACAAACTGAATGCAAAGCACAATTATGAAACAGGTCAAATTCTAAATCGTGGTCTCATAATTTCTAATTTAGTGTCTGCCAACATTTTCAACTAATCAGCATGCACACATTTCTTTTTCAGAATTTACCAAATACAATGGTTATATAGATCGAGACAAAACTATGAGCTGTAAGGCCTTGCCCAGATGGAGATTGTGATGTCTTACATAAATAATTCAACATTGCAATGAGATGTAGTGCGTTTTAGTATGAGCGTACGTGCACGTGAATGTTCTTCTGCACTTGATTATATGAAGAGATATGTCAAATGCTGTGCTTATGTGAACGTGATTTCACCATTTTCATGTACTAGAAATGTGCGCTTTGTTTGTTTTGCTTGAACAGACAGCGGCAGACAGTTATGAGTTATGTAATGTCCATTTGGAAGGAGCGGACCAACGTCGGAGTGAGATCAGGTTGACGCGGGAAATTGGGGTAGGAAAACAGCACCTGACACGTACTTTATGGGTGAAATAATTGTTTCATAATTTGAGAAAATGTGGTGATTTTGTATGATTTTAGCGAGTCGAGGGTTTGTGTGAGTGCGGAGTGGTTTATTTTGGTTGAATATCCCCCCTCCTCCCATGTGAAAGATGGTACGGTCCAGGACACGTCACCCATTGTTTACAAATCAACTCCGGTTGTCGCTTACTGCTGAGCGGCGTGGTGAGAGCGAGGAGCGGCTCGGCGGCTCTCATTCATCCACAACCTTAAAAATACACTTAAAAGCACCCACGGAACTCCGACACGTAGCTCACAATGCCTTGTCGGAAGGAGAACTACATCTTTCTGGAGCAGTCCGTCACCGTCGACTCTAAAGAAGTGGACGCGCTGGTGACAAAAATCGGCGAGGCGCTGCAGCTCCATAACAATAGCGGCGGCCACCAGAAGACGGTGTCCGTGTCAATGTCCTGTCTGCACGGGCTCACCACGGCCAGCACCACCGCCGGCGGAGGAGTCAAACCGGCGGCCATCATCGGCGGTAGCACCGGTGTGGCGGCGGCGGGGGTAGTGCAGAAACGCAACAGCTGCTGTATGCGGCTTCGGAGCCGGGGACACCGGGGCAGCAGTAGGGCAAGCCCGTATAACATCCCCGGATCTAGCGACCAGGAGTGGGACCAAATCAAACCGTGGAACAAAAAGAGGATCAGTGTGGAGGACGACGACCCGCATCGGCTGCTGCAGGAATTAATTTTATCGGGGAATTTGATAAAGGAGGCCGTGAGGAGGCTGCAGTTCTCCGCCGCAGACTGTGGGGACTGTTCGGACAATGTGCCGTGCTGATGCCGTAACGGACGAACCGGAGCCAGGGGAAGGGGAGCGGGGATTAGGGGATTCCGCAACGAGACCCCCCCTTCTCAACCCTCTCTACCTCCATGAGACTGTACACACAAACTGTTTAGAATTTAATTTCAATGGACTGGTAGCTAGGTTTTCTAATTTTCATGAATTTTCATCGTTCGTGTAACGTTTGTTGGCTAGCAGTTAGCCTAGCTAACGCACTAGCCGCCCGGCTAATGAGCCATGTTGTTTATGTTTGAATGTCTCCTTGTGGGTCAAACCACGTCCGGGGATGCAGTGCGGGACAGGTTTGAGCCACCAAACACATTTATGAGCCAAAAGGGTATTTTATCTCGTTTTAGAGGCTAGCATATTTCACAGAACAGCTTTCACAACTGAATATGTCTCATTTTTTTCCCCTCTTAATCGACAATGACAGTGGCTGGAAGCTATTTTTTTTTAATTTACAGCTACATCCCAGAATGTTGTTAACTTTTCTTTCTTTAAAGGGGGTTAAATGGAGGTTTGCTCTGGGCTGTGTAAACTAGCCATTCCCTGCTTTGGCAGAGTATGTGGGGGTTGGGAATGTTTAGTACTATTTGATTTTGTTTACAGTCTAAATGCTGAAGGATGTGCCCTATTCCTGTTCACTCATTTCATTTAAAGCCCATTTTACCCCCTGAGAGGCTTATTTCACCACTTTACTTGACCTCCAGTAGCCAAGGCAGTGAAATACACCATATATGGGGAAAAATCAATTCTGGCCTTAAGTTAAAGCAGAATTAAAGCCTGGACAACACTGTATCTCTGTTGATGGCAGCTCTACATTTCTATTTTCTCACAGCACCATCAGACATGTGGACTGGGGAGCATGGGGAAGAAGAGAAAACACCCTTTTCTCACGAGGCTTCGGCTGATCTGTAACTGTTTGTTTGTGATACTCGGGGTGGGGAGGGGGTTGACGGTCAACACTTTTTGTGGTGCTTTCACCTTTTGAATTCCTCCGTGGAGTTGAGTTTTTGTTTTTTGTATTTGATTCTTCTCTGTGTAAAACAAAAAACCCATGACTACTTCGTAACGGAGTATCTGATATTGTTCCTGAGTATTCAGGGTCTTTTTTGTTGTTGTCTTAATAAACACGTTTGTTTTTCCTATAAGCTTTTCCTTTCCTAGTTTTATTCAGCCCTGGAGGAGAAGTTTCCAGTGACTTCTCTGCCTTGTTTTGTCACTTGTCCTATATATTTAAATCTGGAAATGAGGTCCTGCTGCCTCCTTTGGGCCTAGGAGTGTGAACAACGTGGTCTTGAAGGACACATGCTCACTATTGGCCTATAAATACCCCCCACCCATCCATCCACCCCCACTCCACACACTCCTGGCAGATCACAGCAGGCAGGCATGACAGCAGCCCTGAAAAACATGTTTTCCTGAGAGCCAGTCATGGTTCCTGCACATTATTTGTGGCAGCTCCCTCTGCTGTCGCCGCTCAGTTACTGAGTTTTCTGTGTCGTCATCCATCCCAGCAGCAGCAGATGGAGCTGACATCATGTTTTGGGTCTCTGGGTGGATGATTACAAGGCAAAAAACTGCTGAGATTACACATGGCTGCTGCGTGTCAAAGCTTTTATTTCAATTCTATCAGCTCGGTTGAGTGTGTTTCATCTCCATTTATCAGGATTAGTGAAATAAGTGTTTTAGGGACAAAAACCAAGAAAAGTACCTTCAGTTTGTTTTTGATTGTCCATATTTTTTGGATTATTCAACTAATCCATTTGTGTATATTTTGCATCCTAAAACTGCAGCTGTTTAAAAAGAACAGGGACTGAATTATATTCAGGTTTCTGACATTTTTTAGTAAGTATATATAAACAAATAGACTTGATTTGAAAGAGATGATGGAAAAAAAATCTACCAAACTGGTCAGTTTTATATATATAAAAAAAAATGTCTTTATGGCAAAAATGTGTTTTTATGGTATTGTTTGGATAAAGACAACCCATTCTCTGATTGTTCACAGATTTCAGATTCCTCATCTTATTTAGTGGAATAAATGTTTGATGTCACAGTCTTTAGATTCTTCAACTATAATCCGATTGATTACATATTGCAGAAAAACATTGCAGTAATGATAATGATGAAAACATGATCTCACTGTTATTTTTCTGCCTCAATATTGGTGAAGGCTCAAGAATTCATACATTAATTACAACAAAACTTTATGCATAGGTTAAAATCACCATATCCAGAGGGTAGAAAGTTGACTTCACAGACATCTGAATGTGTAAAAGCTCTTTTCTCTCCATTATTCAGCGCACTTCACATATTATGCACCTGAGTGTGAATGAGCATCTGTGTGGGCAGCTGCTTCATTCTGTAGCTCAGCAGCTCTGATGCAACAACACTAAGAGCAGACAAAAATAGACAGGATGCTGCTGTGTGCGTGAATGCCACTTTAATGACAACACAACTCCTGATCAAATCATGTTCATAATTAGATTAAACGTCACCATCAGTCTCTGTTGGCATCATGTCTGGTCCTTGAACATCATCTGCATCCTCCATCAGAGTCTGTATGACATGGACCAGGTTTAACCCCTTTGTTCCGTAAATTGAGGGATCTGGATTTACATGTCGGAAACTGTGTGTAAGAGCATCACATGCAACACTGAACTACTAGCAGACTCAGTTCAATTTGCATTTTTCCCCCTTTTTTCATTTTTTTGTGAGCATGACCTTTTTTGTTTTCATCACATCAAGGAATCTTTCATTAAGGCTCCCACCGAGCTAAAGACATTCTTAACATGATATAAATTCACGCAGGTTGATCAACTGAGAATCACTACTGTATCAAGTCATGTGTGTTATGAGACCAAAGCTATAGTCGAAAATCTTGGAAAATATCGGAGCAGATTTTCAAGTCAGTACAGCTTTAATTTTACATAATATATTCTTGCTTGGAAAAAACAGATACATTTTATATACAAATATATCCTTGCTACAGTTTGAACATGATGGCACCGTATGCTTATGTTGCATCATTATGATGACCTGCCACACTGAGAGGAAGTCCCGCCCCCTCAGAAAAACATGAATATCAAGAAATAGCGAGAAACAATTTTTTGATCCTGTTTTAATTGTGTCACCATTTACATACAGCTCTGGAAAAAGAAAGAGACCACTGCAAAATTATCACTTTCTCTGATTTTACAATTCATAGGTATGTGTTTGGGTAACATGAACATTTTTGTTTTATTCTCTAAACTACCGACAACATTTCTCCCAAATTTCAAATAAAAATATTGTTATTCAGAGCATGTATTTACAGAACATGACACATGGTCAAATAACAAAAAGATGCAGTGTTTTCAATCTCAAATAATGCAAAGAAAACCAGTTCATATTCATTTCTAAACAAGTCAATACTAATGTTGTAACTTGGGAAAAGTTCAGACATCAATATTTGGTGGAATAACCCTGATTTTCAATGACAGCTTTTACGTGTCTTGTCTCTCCTCTGTTTCTGTTGGATGACTTCATGCAGCTCCTGACAGAGAAATTCAAGAAGCTCAGCATTGTTCCATGGTTTGTGTCCATCCATGTTCCTGCAGAAGTTTTCAAAGTGGGTTCAGGTCTGGAGATTGGACTGACCATGACAGGGTCTTCATCTGGTGGTCCGTCATCCACACTTTTATTGACCTAGCTGAGGCCAGGAGCATTGTCCTGATAGAAGAACCAGTCCTCAGAGTTTGGGAACATTGTCAGAGCAGAAGTCCAGTAGTTTCCAATAGTTACTTTTGGATTCCAGTTACTTTTGCAGTACTAATAGCACTGTTTTTGCCTATTGTAAGAAGTTAGTGATGGATACAGTAGTGGTGTTTATACTTCTCCTTCTTAAATAAGACATGGATCAGGTGTTTATTCAATAGAATAAGGTGTGTTTATGTTGGAATTCAACAGACAGGAATGGAATGGCTATCATACATGCACACACCCTGATTTCACAGGAAAATGTGGTCTCTGAATTTTTTCCAGAGCTGTATATGATTTTTGTGTATCTGAAATATCATTTTACAAGTCAAGAAAGTAACAGTTTATGGTAAAGTTACTAAAATAACATCTAGTTTAGTGTGAAAAGGCTCATCTGATGCTTTCAGTTCAAATGTGGCAGAAAGAAAACACAAAAATAAACCAGGTCTGAAATGGAACATGAAACCTTGTCTCCTTTTGTGAATCCAAACTTTGATGTTCCACCACAACCACGGCCTTCTGAGGGTTTTATTACTTTAACAACATCACCTGGTCCATGTCGTCAATTTCTGACATCTAAGGACTTACATTGACCTCTGTCTGGACCCATGTACGTTGTAAAACTGACACTCTAGTAGTACCTGGGTGGTGAAAACAAATAAGTACTCATGAATAAGTATGAGACTGGAGAAAAACTAAACTGATCTGTGGAGAATACGCTTTTACTCCTAAAGGCAATGAAAGATTTTAACGATTGTTGAGATCAAAGCTTCAAACAAGTCAAAGAGGAATCCACTGAACCACTGAAAGGAATCCATCTAAGAAAGGAAACTCTATTTCCATCAGGTTTGACTCTTCACAGGTGACAAAGGTCACTTAAAGTCTGTGTTTGCAGTTCACTTAAATCTCTGATCGCCATCATTTAGAGGGCGTTGTTATTACACATGATAAATAGATTATTTGCCTAAAATCTTTGGATCTGTGTTTGTACATCATGACTATACCTTCACATGTTAATTGGTCAAAGCACCACAAAATGGAAACAATGAAAAAGAATCATCAGCTTTTTTAAGTGAAATTGACATTTAACCTTGGCTTCTACAAACCTCCTAAGACTCAGCTATGGGTTTTCCGTCCACATTTGTGGACAAGAGTTTCACAACTTTATACAAAAAAAAAAAAAAAAAAAAAAAAAAAGAAAGAAAGAAAAGAGAACCGCCCACCACACAGGACATTCCGTAAAAGTTTTAAAAACTGCATCTGAAAAAACTATTGCATCATAATGTTTCCAATATAGGCACTTATTTAATAAAAAACAAAAAAAGCTTGTACTTTGCTGACATTTCCTGGGTCTCAGGAGGTTAAAGCACTAACAAAGATGCCTTTACATGATAACATTATCTTCATTTACTCTAAATCTAAAACCACTGTTTCCTGTTCTTCTGAAGTGAGTCTGCAGTCATCATTTCCATGAAACACTGAGTGGGTGTTTAACTTTCACACTCATTTCACACACTGAAAAACATGGTCAGAGTCTTCAGTGAAGTGGATTCATGAATGAGCTAGTGAAACGGTATTTGACTCCTGGTGTTGCGTAACAGAACTGCACAGCCAACACTGAGGTATGAATATTGACATTTATGTGTAAAGGTGTGTCAGAGGAGGAGTTTATGAACTGAAGTAGAATGACCTGTTTGACTTTGTAAATATAAGACGACCCTGGAACAGCAGAACAAAAGTGAAAGAGTCTCCTTTTGAGAAAAAATTCATATACCTACAGTTGTCTTAAATATAGAGAGATCATCTTATGTTGCATCATACTTGTTGCTGACAGATAGGTAAAGGAGTTCTTATTTTTAATGATAAATCTATATAAAGATGAAATGAGGATAAACTATAGAAGTGAATATGTAATAAATAATAAATCTATAATACAATAAATGTATTATATTTTGGTGTTTATGAACAGATTCCCTTTTGTTTCCTCTCATTGCTGTATTATATTTTTGCAGTCTGATCTCTTTATTCACACAACAAAATCAACTCTCACTGAATTACATGCAAAAGTCATTTTTATGCACATCTGTCTTACAGTATGATCACGGTTTGTTCCTCAAACCGAAACTCAGATGATCATTTTGTCGATCACTCAAAACACTGTCTCATAATTGTCACATGTTGCATCAGCTGATAGTTTACATTACAGCTGTGTTCGCTTAGCTCTGAAAACAGCCACAATAAAACCTCAGATCACTTGTTTTCTGTACAGTTTGTGTTGTCAATAGCTGCACGAAAGATCTGTTTGGAATCAAACAAATAAGGTCAGAACTGTAACAGTTTAGTCTGAACAAACAGTCGACAAATAGTAACTTAGCAAAGATAATAACATTACATATTTTTCATACCTTCATAAGCCTCATATTTAAACTCACCTGAGTAGAAGAAACTGTGGAGCAGCCACCAACTGAGGGACAATTACACCAATTATGCAGAAACAGAAACAATAATCGCTTTTCCATTGAACATCTGTGCAAAACTTTACCAATATTTTCTAAATGTTGAAAAAACAGAAGTGCGTAATGTCGGTTTTTCCATTAATTTCCAAATTTGTTTATTTATTATTGCGAGATGACATGAGAAGTCATTCCATAAACCTGGCGACGAATGTAAATATAGTGTTGATTTACAGATCTATTCATTATTATTATTATTATATATTACCCCTCTATCCCGTACTAAATTAAAAAACGATTGAGTTTCCTGGTGTGTCCACACATACTGCACAATGTTTCTTTTAAAACTCTTCTTCGCTTGTTTTAATGTTAACATCCATTTTTTTATTCACTCATAGTTCAGTGTTTTTCAACCTTGAGGTCATCTGGAATTCAAATGGGGTCACCTGAAATTTGTAGTAATTGATAAAAATAAAAACTTAATAACAAAAAACATATGGTGAGTTGAGAGAGACAGTCACAATCAGATGCTGCAGCTCTTTCATAATTCATAGTTTGAGTTCTTGTTTGTTCAGTATTAATTGTCAGCCTTGTAAATCCAAGCTGGACTGACTGTACATATGCTGACCAAGGAAAACCAAATTCTCACTTTGTGCAGTAATCTACACCTGGCTTTTCTGCCTCCGTCTATAATAATATACATTATATAAACTAAATGTTGTCTAAAATTAATGTTTATTTGCAACATAGTAGAGCAGACTATTACACGATCAAAAAAAAATTTAATTTTAGCAAAAGAAATGTCTCCATTTTGAATGTCTGGGGTCGCCAGAAATTTGTGATGTTAAAATGGGGTCATGAGCCAAAAAAGATTGGAAACCACTGCCCTAGTTGCAGAAAAGGTCTTTCCATTGCAGTTTTGCGTGATATACCAATTGCGCTACAACTGAAAAACCACCTCTTGCCAGCATAAAAACTTTTACCAAAAAACGAGAGTTTTGGTGAAAATGTCATTTTACCATTAGGCAAATATTTATGCACAAGTTACAGTCGCGCAATCTGGGGGTCAATGGAAACATGAGTGGTGATGTTCTCACATGTGACATTTTCTGAAAGGCTGCAGTGTTTTTATTCCCTGCATTGTATTTTTTTCCCCATGAAATGCCAAAATGCCCCTGCTTCTGTTAATGAAGGTTTTTCTATAATTTAGTGTAAATCCTTGTATATTGTATATTGCTGTTCCACTGCTGCTGTTATGTTCCAGACTTTATTATCAAACATACGTCAGTCTTAACTTTAGCTTTGTCCAGTTGTGAAAACGACAGCAATTCTTCTATTTTATAACTTTCTCACTTTCTTTGAGTCTTTACGTTCTTTCTTTTGGTTCTCATCCTCAACTTTACTTTTAATCACCATGGGAGACCGACAGTGTCTCACCACTCCATCTACATTTACTGTGACACGTCAGTCCATGACTTGAATAACTTCAGTTCATATTTCTGAGATACACTTTCATCTTTGAAATAATGGCAAAACAATGTATTCTAAACACTCTGATGATACTTTTATGTAATTTTTGTGTATTTCAAAGTAGAAATACTACATATAGCCTCTTTAAAGAACCGCCTGAGGAATGACATGTATTAGACTCTGCAATGTAATGACTTGGTGTATCCACTAGGGGGCAGCTCAACACCAACATACATCTATTCACACAGTTCAGCAACAGCACTGATCTGACCAAATGATCACTTTTTAACACAATATGACTTTTTTGTCCTCTGTCTTTGGTAAAAATTAAAAGTTTATTCTCATTCTGAGACATTTTGATAAAATTTCTCACTACTATTCTTACGTTTCCACTTAAAACTCAATTATTATTATTTAGAAATTAAACGTGTAAAATTATATCTGTATTATGTTTATGTTTATGTTTATGTTTACGCATTTGGCAGACGCTTTTTTCCAAAGCGACTTACAGGGGAAAACCAATTAAATCACTCAATCAATCAAATTTTATTTATATAGCGCCAGATCACAAGAAAGTTATCTCTTGACATTTTATATATAGAGTTGGTCAAAACCAGACTCTAAGTCAATTCTACAGAAACCCAACAGAATCCTCCAGGAGCAAACACTTGTGACTGGTGACAGTGGCGAGGAAAAACTTCCCTTTAACAGGCAGAAACCTCGAGCAGACCCAGACTCCTGGAGGATGGCCGTCTGCCTTGACCAGTTGGGGTTAAAGAGAGAGAGTAGAGAAGGGGAAAAAGAGAGAGCGATAGAGATAGGGACTGGGGGAGAGGGGGAGAAGGGGGGAGTAGGGGGAGACACATGGAGGCGGTTGAGGATAAGTGAGTGGTGATGATGAGGGCAGGGAAGAGGCCGGACCACCGCAGCAGGTCCAGAGATAATCGTGAAAGAATCTGTGGTTGTCCTGGGAAAAACCTTATTAGAATATTTAAAATGGAATGTTTGAAAGTGCTAGGACAGGAGGTGCTCTCGGAAGAGCTGGGTCTTCAGGAGCTTCTTGAAGATAGGCAGGGATGACTCTGTTCTTGTAGCACTTGGTAGAGCGTTCCACCAACGTGGAACGACCCATGAAAAGAGCCTGGATTGTCTTGTACAAGGTCTGGGGACCACCAGACTACGTTCCCCAGACGAGCGGAGTGGTCGTGGGGCGACATAAGCTTTTATTAGTGCACCTAAGTAGACAGGAGCAGACCCACAGAGAATTTTGTAGGCTAGGATTAAAGATTTGAATTTGATGCGGGCAGCTATGGGTAGCCAGTGTAACTCAATGAGTAAGGGGGTGACATGTGCCCTTTTAGGCTGATTGAAGACCAGACGCGCTGCTGCATTCTGGACCATCTGTAGTGGTTTGACAACACAAGCTGGGAGGCCCGTTAGAAGAGCATTGCAGTAGTCAAGACGGGAGATAACCATAGTCTGCACCAGGAGCTGGGTGGCCTGTTCGGTTAGGTATGGCCTGATCTTTCTTAGGTTGAACAGAGTGAAACGGCATGATCGGGTGACAGAGGCAACGCGATCCGTGAAGGTCAACTGATTATCAATCATGACTCCCAAGTTACGTACTACACTGGTAGGAGCCAGAGGTATGGAGTCAATAGTGATGGAGATGTCCAGCTGTATGGTTGGCTTAGCTGGGAAGACCAGCAGTTCAGTTTTGGACAGGTTCAGCTGAAGGTGATGGGCTTTCATCCATGCAGATATGTCAGAGAGACAATCTGAGATCCGCACTGAGACTGTGGAGTCATCAGGTGGGAATGACAGATAGAGCTGGGTATCATCAGCATAGCAATGATATGAGAAGCCGTGTGAGTGGATGATCTGACCGAGTGAGGTGGTGTATATGGCAAAAAGGAGGGGGCCCAACACAGAGCCTTGGGGGACCCCCGTGGTGAAGCGGTGAACTGCTGATGTGTGCCCTAGCCAGGACACACTGAAGGACCGACCAGTAAGGTAAGATTGAAACCAGGAGTGTGCGTGGCCTGTGATGCCCATGTTCCAGAGTATGGATAACAGGATATCATGATTGACAGTGTCAAATGCTGCTGATAAGTCCAGTAGAATGAGTACTGAAGACTTGGCTGCTGCTCTAGCCTCTTTCAAGGCTTCTGTCACAGACAACAGAGCCGTTTCAGTGGAGTGGCCGATTTTGAAGCCAGATTGGTTGATGTCCAGGAGGTTATTTTGGGAGAGGAATTCTGTGACCTGTTTGAAGACCGCCCTTTCGATGATCTTAGAAAGGTATGGGAGGAGTGAGACTGGTCGATAATTCTCCACTTGAGTGGGGGTGAGGGAAGGTTTTTTGAGTAGTGGTGTTACCTGCGCTTGTTTAAATACTGTAGGAAATGTTCCTGAAGTCAGTGAAGCATTAATCACATGTGTGATTGGTGCTGTGATAGTAGGGGCATTATCCTTGATTCAGTAAAAATAAAAGCTTTCATAATATTACAACTTCTTTGTCTTTATTTTTAAATTACTACTTATAACAAAGCGTCACAAAACTGAAATAATATCTTGAGATAATGATTTTCTGTTATTTGATGACTAATCTATTGTGATATAACTACTTTGTCATACATATAAGCAACTTTAATGAAAATGTTTGGAATTTCCCTCATAATTAAACATTTGTTAGATAACATTACAATTTTCTAAAAATATTTCATTTCTAGACCCTTCTATAAAACACTTACACCTCATTATTTGTATAAATACTGAAGTCATTTTGATACTTTTACTATGAATGCCTCCCCAAATAATTATATGATGTATTTGTCCAGGTGTGATCCATACTAAAACCCCAGTCAGACCAGTTTCTTCTCATTTTTGCTGATCAGTAATCACATCAAACTCAATTAAATGACAGCTCCAGGACAGGAGGGGATTAGACGGAGCTAAATAAAGACATGCCAGAGAGGGGACAAAGACGGCGCCGGAGGCTAAAAATATGTGTGTGTATGTGAATTTTTTAGATAATTTGAATATTTATCAAAATATGTGACTCATGACATAAACACCCAGTTTTAGCTTCAAGCTTTGCTTAAGATTACAGTTTCATCCCTATTTAAAGGATAAGGAGATAAATTTACACTTTGTCTAACATCATTCATTCTCAACTGTCATTTAAAATAGTCATCAAACATGAAATAAATCCCTTTAGATTCACACAAACGTCTGGCCTCCTCAGTCTACCTTGTACCTTCACATCACATCTAGTCTTTTTTCAGATGGAAAATCTCCTGTCTGGGTCTGATTCATTTAATATCCCCTTATTTTTCCTTCAGTCAGCAACAACTGCAGCTCATAAGTGAAACCAATAAATAAGTACAATATATTAAATAATAATACTGTTGATGCTCACTAGGCACTGCTCCATTTAATTCTGACTTCAACTAATTTACATTGAACTTCCTACTGGGTTTAAATAAAGTTGATCTGTATCCGTATTAACCCATAAAGACCCAAACAGCCACTGGCAACCAACATCATCTACTGATCTAAAATATTTAATAACTTTTGAACCACTAAACCTATTAATACATTGAAATAATTGGTGTGAAATTCAGTTATTCATCTTTTCATGGTCATCAGATATGACCCATTTGGACATTCAGAGGCTCCGTAGTGAACATGGAAACACAGTCATCTTCTACAACACTGATTCACCAGTAAAACCCATGGAGTTGGACCAATGACAGTGGATGGACACACTTGTTTTTACATTAAGTTAATGATATCTTTACTGAAAAAGTCACTTTTTCTTCAGTTTTCTCTGTTTTTGATGTAATAACCACCAACCTTTAACTGAGCTTTTATTAACATCTACATGATTAGTGAATACCTGATTTTCACTGAAAAAAAAAAAAACGCAAAATACAGAGGATAACATAATAAATGGTGATAAATCACTTAAGAAAGGCTAAATGTATAGAAAAATTAATTTGGGAGCTGCTGCAAAAGTAGCTTTGGGTCTATGGGTTAAATCATGGGTTCTCAAAGTGGGGTACGTGTACAAAGGGGTACTTGGAAGAAGCCCGGGGGGGGGGGGGGGGGGGGGGGGGTACTTGAAATTTTTTGGGAAAAATAAATTAAATAAGTCATTTACTGAATACAGAATAAATGAGAATTAATGCTGAAACATAAAACACAAATACATTTGTATAATAGTTTTGTTGTCAATCATCTTGTTTAAGCTTTGGGAACTTTTTGATAACATTTCTATTTTACATTATTCTAAACCAGTTAATTTGAGTTGCTAAGTAATTATTTTTTGTTGATGAAAGGTTCATTTATCAATTAATGACCAATGTATTTATTTTTCTAATGAATGAAAGAAAACACATTTCACTTTATATTTTGCCCACAATTTTCTCTTTTAATACAATTTACTTTAAAAAATGTACTATTTTTTATGTATTACAGTTAAATATATGTTGTTTGTTTACAAAGTTTGGAAAACAGACACTTTTGGCACAGCAACAAATTTTGCCTAATTTTTTTCAATCAAAAACACTGAAGCGAGATTTGGGGGTACTCGGCTAAAAAGTATATTTAGGGGGTATTCCACTGTAAAAAGTTTGAGAACCACTGAGTTAAATAAATCATTTTGGTCTAAAACTCTTTTTGTGGACCTACTGATAAGCGTTCTGTTGGTCATTTTGCAAACCATTCCAACATTAATATTTTTATTCCATTCAGTGTTTGCTGCTTGTCAAATCACACATGTGGAGCTTCTGTTTATTGGATTTTTTTGCAGATTGAAAGTCTTTTAGTTGTATTAAGAAGGCACTAGACCAAGGGTGTCAAACTCATTTTTGTTCAGGGGCCACGTACATATTGCCCAGTTTTCCCTGAAAAAGTTCCTAGTAGGGGGCAAGGACTGATTCAGATTACCCAGAATTCTTGGGGGTGGGGCTGTGAGCTGAAGAACACTGACTGGTGGAACATACTTGCAGAGTTCACCCACATTGTTTAATCCACTGTACAGCTGCAAACTAGTTTGATCCATTTCTATAAGCTTCACCTTGTTTTTGTTTTGATCATTTGGAAAATGGATGACAAGGTCCATTTGCTGATTATGTTTTTTGAGCTTTGGAGTGTATTCATCTCGTTCTTACAGGTGCAATATAATCTTCTGAAAACACTCTGGATAATAAGCTTGGACCTCTTTCAATATATTTGCTCAAAAGAAAGGACTGATCCTGATTTCAATAAATTTCCAGGAACATTGAGGGGCTGTGGAAAGACAAACCACACAGATTACCAGAAATTCTTTTACCCTGGTAAATAAATTCCTGGTAATGAAAGAAATGTTGGTGGAAAAGGGGCTGAAGTGAACCAGTGCATTATGGAGCAGCCTCTAGTGGCCACTGGCAGTATTACATCTGAATATACTAAAGCACTGGTTCCAAACCTTTTTTGTACTACGGACCAGTTCCATGCATGAACATTTTCTGCGGACCAGGTAGAGGTGCAGGGGTTCCAATAACAAAAACCTTTGTCAGTTCAGAGCATGTGATCTGAAACACTTTATTAGAATTCCTTGACATAAAAATGGTGGACTCAAATGCACAACTCACAAAAACTGAAGATTTTAACAAAAATATTTTAATAATGGAAAAAGTGATTAACAAAAGGCGCTCACAAGGAGGATATAAAAAACTACAAACAAATCTATGATTAACAAAACAGAAAACTTGAAGCAGAAAACTTGACGAACATAGAAAAACCTGGTAGACAGCTTGACATGAACACAATGACGGAATCAGACGAACTGGCACAAGACAAAGGGAGACAGGACTATTTATACATGAGGTAGGGGAACACAGGTGACAACAATCAGGGGTGGGGCTAACAATCACATTGGCAGGAAAACACACAAAGGGAGGAAGTCCGGGTCTGAAACAAGAGGGAAGAGATGTGTACAAAATAAAACAGGACAAAATGTGAGATAGTGTGAGATACTCCCTGGTAAAATGTCCAAATAAAAGAGGATACACAAGCAAAGGTGTTAGAAAAATGGGCAATGATGACTGGAAGTACAGTTGGTGTCAGCTGCTGCCTTATCAGTACAGACAGCTGCCTGTCAGCCAGCTGAGCCCATAAAAAAAAAGGACAAAATGTGAAACTAACTTAACATAAAGTGACTAATGAAACAGACAAAACACTGAAAACCAAAGACAAGACATGAAACACTAAACATGAACATAATTAACACATCTGACGAGACATGACACTTACACTGCATATCAGGCAATTCCAATGATTCTACAGTAGAAGATCAACTCACCCTAAAGCAGAATCAGTCAGAACCCTGGACTTGTTTCCCTGCAACTACACAGTCCCATCTGGGGCTGATGGGAGACACACTCCAACTGTGTTCCGTAGATCCAGTCTACTACTTGGTAACTGTCATTGCAGAAAAGCCAGCCTCACAAAGATATGAGGTTGGAAACGGAAGAAGGACTTTCAGGGCTTTTGTAGCGATATCTGCATATTGTGCTTTGACTTTAATCCAGAATGCACAGAGGTTTGAAGTTGCCTCAAACATGGATTGATGTGCTGGAGCAGTTTGGAGGCATTTGTGTGTCACCTGTTGCGATGAACCTGTAACTGAGGCAGGAATCATGATATTTCCTTCTAAATGCAGCTTTCTGTTTGCAGGCAGTCTGTGACCCTTCTGCAGCCTCATCGTTTCTTCCCGAAAAAGTTCTCCAGTGAATTTTGTTTTTGGCTCATTTCTTTAGCTTGTGTCAATACTGATTCTGTGATGAATACAGTTGGGACCCAAATGCAGACCAACACAGATATAGAAGTTTGAGTAGTTTTTATTAAAACTACAGACAAGCGACAGGTGTAAAACAGGCCAATAAACAGCCTCACCCAGAGTCTCTTTGGAGCCGAGCGGCAACCGTTCACCAAAGGGAGTCCTTCTGGGACTAAACCCGACCTCCACGCTTGAAGGCAGCCGACAAGGGGAAGGCAAAGGGAACATCAGGGACAGGCGGAAGATCCGGTACCAGAGAAGCCAGAGGGACAGAGGCGGAAGACGTGGTCAGGGACAGAAGGCAGGTCGGTTCACCAGGAGGCGGACTGAGAGACGTGGTCGAGGACAAAGGCAGGTAGGTTTACCGGGGATCAGACGGACGGAATCAGGCAGACAGGGGACCAGACAACGGGTAGGCAGAGCAGGTCAGGTCAGGGAAGAGCAGGATCAGGAATGGAGAATCAGGCAAGAACAATGCTGGAATGTTTCACACGAGGTAGAAGACAATCTGGCAGTGAACAAAGAGCAGAGCAGTGAATATATACCCCACACCTGATGAGACGCAGCTGCGCTCACAGGTGAGTGGAATGAGACGAATGAGGAGGTGGGACAGAATTAAAGGGCCAGAGAGAGAAAAAGAGCAGAGGAACAGACAGAGATATGACAGATTCATGAAATGGCGCACCAGAGTCACCAGCGGTTGTGACGTGAGGGCAGACACAGTCGCTTTTCAAAATAAAATCTCCACAAGACTGATGGAAAAAAATTGCTTTAATATTAACCACAATTTTTTTTTTTTTTTTTTCTTTGCGGCCCAGCACCAAATGATCCACGGTCCGGGGACCGGGGTTTGGGGACCACTGTGCTAAAGCACTGGTTTCATTTCAGAGGGATATGAAGTGGATCAGGACCACCATATTCAGTGTATGTGGTCCATGTTGTACACCCCATGGTCTCCTTTGGTCATGGTCATCTTTTCACACTTTTTCCCTTGTTCTGTAAAAACAACATGACCTAAGGTGAGTTAGACATGACATGTAGTTCACCTCTGGTTTCTCACTGAAGTTAGTGATATTCCTTATTAGACAAACCCTCACATTCCCCAGAGCTGTATCTGCTCTGAATCAGTCCATCATGCACCTCCACTATACAGTAACTTCACATAGTGCAGTCAGCCTCCAGATGAGTCCACCATCCTGTCTGCATACAGTATCCAATGGAAACACAATGACAGCTGCTGCGGTAATAATAACCTGTGCACTGGGACTGTACACTGACATACTAGACTGTATACTGTACTGTACTACAGCTGCCTGACATATTTACTACTGCATATACTGTTTATACAGACACATTCTGTGTATAGTCTTGGTATTTAATTCATATGCTGCTACTTTTCTGGACTGTACTGGTTCTGTTCCCAGGCGCTGCTCATACTGTTTCTTCCTCTTTTTTTCCCATTTGTGGCTATGCTAACTTGTTGATTTTTAAATTTTTTAAAAATTAATTCATTAATTAATTAATGAAATTATTTATTTTGTGCATTATCTACTGTTTTTATCTAAAGTAGCTTCAATGAATGGAAGGTGTCTTGTTTCCATCCAGCTGTTTTAACTCACATTTTCATAAGAATAGAAGAGAAGAGAAGAGAAGAGAAGAGAAGAGAAGAGAAGAGAAGAGAAGAGAAGAGAAGAGAAGAGAAGAGAAGAGAAGAGAAGAGAAGAGAAGAGAATACAATACAATACAATACAATACAATACAATACAATACAATACAATACAATAGAAGATACTCTATTTTTCCGCATGGAGGAAATTCAAGATATCCAGCAGCTCAGATATAAAATATGGATTATGGAAAACAAACTAACTTACTCTATTAAAATGGTAAAATTGTAAGTCATGATGATGATGCGGATGATAAAGAACCAGCATTTAATACTTGTAGTGGATGGAAAACCACTCATTCTTTGCAGGTTTTCTGGAAAATCTTGCAAAACATTATCCTTTTTTCTTCTTTTTATAACATTGTCGGCAACTGTTATTTACTTTTCTGTGAATGAGTTAATGTTATGAATGTCTCTGTTTCATAACCTCTATTTTTCACCTCTGTTTTACTTCTATACATGTTAGTAAATCTTCCACCAGACGTTCACACTCCAGCTTCAAGGTAACAGTGAGCTGCAGCTTGTTTCTGACAGAATGATGAGCGTCTCCTCAGCTCCTTCTGCAAACTGTCTGTAGACTCCAGTTTCACCGTTTGACACAACGAACAAAGTGTCCAGACGTCTGGAGAGAATCTCCCGCTCACATCTTCATCATCATCATCAGCAGCAGCAGCAGCACCAGCAGCAGCAGCACCTAATGATTCAGCTCTCACAGACAACACAGCCTTCGCACCCTGGAGCTGGAGCGTTTACCAATGCAAAAAATAGTTAAACTTTGGTCTCAGGACTTTGTTGACAGAAGCTCTGTTCACATGTCTGGATTATTCTCATCATCCTTTGAACATGACCTCATTAAAACATTTTGCATATTTATTACCTTTTCCTTAAGTATTAAGTTCACAGTTTAACAATAGACATTTATAAAAAACAAATGTTTATAGGTGTCATAAATGCTGGAAGAGAAGAGAAGAGAAGAGAAGAGAAGAGAAGAGAAGAGAAGAGAAGAGAAGAGAACAGAACAGAACAGAACAGAAGAGAACAGAACAGAACAGAACAGAACAGAACAGAACAGAAGAGAAGAGAACAGAACAGAACAGAACAGAACAGAACAGAACAGAACAGAAGAGTTTACTGATCCCACCATGGGGAAGTTTCACAGTTAACAGCAGCAACATACAACACACAAGAGACACACAAAAAAGACAGGTAGAAAAAAAAACACAAGTGAAGAATGAAATGTAATGGAAAATGAGAAATTTGGTATTGATATAAATATTTATATTAATAAAGAATTAGAATTTTTAACATTTGAGCTTAAAATTTTAAATATTATTTACATATTTACATTATTTACATTGTGGTTGCACATGTACATGGTTTGATATGGGGGTGGGGGGGTACATGAAGTGTGTGATGACCCCCTGTATTCCTGTTCGTTCCCTTCAGACACACAGCCAACAATGGCGGTGTCATCAGAGAACTTCTGCAGGTGACGGTGTCTGGTATTGTATGTAAAGTCAGATGTGTATAATGTGAACAAAAACGGTGAGAGCACTGTCCCCTGGGGGGTCCCTGTGTTGCAGACTACCACATCTGATACACACTTGTGTGGTCTCACATACTGTGGTCTGTCAGTGAGGTAGATGGTGGTCCATGCAGCCAGGTGTTGGTCCACGCCTGCCTCCTCCATCTTCCCCCACAGCAGCGACGGCTGGATGGTGTAGAAAGCACTGGAGAAGTCAAAGAACATGACTCTCACAGTGCCCCCAGGAGACTCCAGGTGAGAAAGGACCCGGTGCAGCAGGTAGATGACAGCGTCATCCACCCAGATGGTTGGCGAACTGCAGAGGGTCCAGCGCAGAGCTCACCTGGGAGCGGAAGTGGTGGAGGATGATCCTCTCCATGGTCTTCATGAGGTGGGAGGTCAAGGCGACAGGTCTGTAGTGGTTCAGTTCACTGGGGTGGGCTTTGTAGGAACCGGAACCACACAGGAGGTCTTCCACAGGACTGGGACTCTCTGAGGCTCAGGTTGAACAGGTACAGAAGCACCTCACAGAGCAGCTCTGCACGTTCCCTGAGCAGCCTGGAGCAGATACCGTCTGGGCCTGTGGCTTTCCTGGCCTTTGTCTTCTGGAGCTCCCACCTCACCTAGTCCATAAGGATGGAGAGGGGGGCAGGAGGTGACTGGAGGGGGTCTTCTGTGACGGGGGGCAGGGATGAAAGTAGGGACATGAAAGGGTGGGGGCTGGAGCCAGGACAGAGAAGTGTGATTGGAGCTGAGGTGTCGATGGTAACAGCAGGGGGGAGGGGTCCCAATATTAGAGGGGTGTGAAGAGGGGCCTGAATGGGTGGGGGTTGGAGTCAGGACAGAGTCAAACCTGTTGAAATGCAAATTCAGCTTGTTTGCCCAGGTAGAACTCTTAGAAGACTTGTAATGATAAATGATGAATTCAATGTCGAGTACAATTAAATAAAAAGAAAGCATTTGTAAAAATTTTTACAAAGATATTTCTGAAAATATTAAAGTTATGACCAGTATCGTGTTAGAAATTAGTCAGAATTCAATGTGTCCCAATACTTTTGTCCATATTGTGTATACAAGTTTGTATGTTATAATAAGATAAACATTTCTTGTTATCTCATGAGATGTGTTTTATTATAATGTGAAAATATCTTGATGTAGTATGAAAATGTCCTTCTATGACAAGAAATCTTTCATGATATAATGTGATATTTATCCTTTTTTTTTTTTATTTCAACCTGGAAGACGTTCACTTCCATAACAATCATGTGATCAAGAAAATAAAATCTGAAACTTAACATTTTATCTACTTTGATTCTCAAATTTCACTTCAGATTAAACTGCTTGGACTAACTGAGCCAACAGAGGGAATATATATTCACATGTACTGTTCAGAAGAGTGAATGCTGAGTTTGATGCCTGCATAAAAGCTGTATGTGACCTTTGACCTCAGCTGTATGAACTGACCCACTTCATACTGGATTCAGTTTCATTATGTCCTGAGGAGACGGGGAGGTGATGAATGAGCTCCTGGCCTCGTTTCCGTACCTGCAGCTTCGTCCTTGGATCGTCCAGCATCTTCTCTCTAACAGAACTGGGTTAATGAGATGTCCCAGACGGGGAATTCTGGGAAAGCAGGAATGGTCTGTGCAGACATATAAACCGTATGTTGTGGTGTTCCCTCGGGGGGTTCTCCAGTGTGGTCGTTATTTCTGAGCAGCTGACGTGTGAATAAAACCCTTTGAACACAGCGGAGACACTTATAGACACTCTGCTTGTGAAATAACTCATTTATTTAATCATTATGCTCCAAACGCTGATGAAATATGAAATAAAAACACCCCAACAGGTAATTAGGGCATTTTGTCTTTCATTTAACTATTTTCTCAAGTTCTTGGCTAAAGGGTCAGTACACTGATTTTACGTTCTTTAATTATCAACAAATCCTGTAGCTTCATCCATTAAACAGTACAATCTACATACGTGCGCCCTGATTTTATTGGTCTTAAAAACACTACTGGGAACTAGTTTATGGTAAAACATTCATACTAAACTGTTGTTATTATACTATGTTCAGACCAGAAGCAAAGCCAACTTTTGCCTTGTATAACTAGTGTAAATATGACTGCTGGATTATTTTAAGAATATTATAAAATGCTAATATTTGCCTTCAAGGACAAATAGGAGCAAAAGAATACAGTAGTAACATAATATTAACTGGTCTGTGTTGTCAAAAAGAAATGTAGATGGGAATATGAGTGCTACTTCAATCCTTTAACTGAAATAAGGCATATTATATTCCCCACAAAGACGTCAAACTTTATCTTTGATTCTAAGTGCTAGAAATTTTTAGCACGGATAAACTCTTGCAAAGCATTTTTTTTTTTTGCTCAAGCTAATATTTAAAAGCTGTATGACCCTGAATCGCTTGTTTTCAATGGGTTTGTGTGATGGTTTTTGATTATTTTTTTGTGAAACCTGAAAAAAAGTCAAATTGCACTTTCTTTTATTTTGGAGCCGTTTTACAGATCTTTCAAACTTAATATTTTCAGTTCCTGCTCAGTTCAGAGTTTCTTGTGAAACTAACATATTTATGTTAAAAGTGGTTGACCCGGAGGTGGAGGTGGAGCTGGAGGGGGTGCCTGGAGAGAGGGAAGTCTGGGGAGAGGGAAGTCTGGGCATCCCTGCTTAGGCTATTACCCCCGCGACCCGGCCCCAGACAAAGCGGAAGAGGATGGATGGATGGATGGACAGACAGTTGACTCGGCAAACCACGAGTTCTAGATGTAGTAGCTTTTATCCTGGGGAGAGCTGACTTTTGGGAAAAGATGTTAGTCTATATTTTATAAGTACTGACATAAAAATTGTTTGGTAAATCATTCTTTAAACAACAATTCCTTTATTAATACCAATATCTAGGGATTGAAATTAATAAATGCGTTGTTCCTGTTTTTTACTTCATTTCCCATCATGCATCGTGGTACTGTGCTTCCCGTTATCTGTCATGGGTATAGCAATGTGATTGTAAGGGTACTGTACTCCAGAATTACTAATATCTCCCAAAATATTGGTCCTATCAACTTGCCATTTTTGCTAGTCTCTTCCTTGACAAAAAATGTGTTGTTCCTGTTTTTGACTTCATTTCCTGTCATGCAACGCTGCTTCCTTTCCCTCCTCCTGGCAACTGCTGAGCAACATGAATCAAATCAGTCCCTCTTGACTTAAAAGGGAATTTTAAAGAAAAAAGAAATTTAACATTTACAAGGGACGACTATTCCTCAACTGTAGGTACCAAACTGGCCAGTTAAAAATGTCTCAACTTCTCAGAACCGTGCAGTTGCACAGACAGACAGACAGACAGATGCTCTGAGACCTTCCAGTAGTATGCTACAAAATATTAGGGTTGCATTAAAGCTCCAGTACATGACATTTTTTGCTATCATTGGGCAAAAACTCCATAACTCTTTTTAAATATGTTGTAATTCAAGTGGCCTGAGAGGAAATAACACTTCCACAAGTTTTCTGGGCTGTTTTTTCAGGCTTTAGAAAACCTACCCTGTGATGAAGGGTTTTTGCCATTTGTCTGTGTTTTCAGACAGATAGGGGCTAAATATATGATTGACAGCTGTAATTATGATCACAAGAGAGAAGACGGCAGCTTTGAAAAGGGACAAAATTATGTGTTAAGGGTAAATGAACTAGACTGTGCCGTGTTGTCAGAAGATGCCGTTACACTGCTCTGCAAAACAGATGATTGTTGAAGAAGAAGAGTATTGTTTATTCTGGAAAAGACACCAGAGAATTAGTCACATGAGTTAAATGTTTACCATCAGACTTCATTTCCCATTATTAGCATTAGCTTGGTTTCAAACAAACTAAAAACCACCACAAGCCACCATAACAATGTTTTCTTCATTTTTTTTTTTTTTTTTTTTTTTTTAGTTTTGACATTTGTATTTCCATAAACATGTTAGAAAGTATAATGTCAAAATGCATAATGTATGTAATTGGAAATGCATCAAAAGACCACACAGAACAGAACCAAACTACCCAATCACAGGGCAGATTCAGACAGATGGATTAGATTTTCATGATTTTTTCTTTTCTACATGAGCACAAAGTCATGCAGATTTGTCATATTGTCACTGTCCCAAAATAATTGTCTACATCATTTTTTGATTAAAAAAAAAAAAAATTGCCTAAATCAGGGGTGTCAAACCCATTTTCCTTCAGGGGCCACATTCAGCCCAATTTGATCTCCAGTGGGCCGGACCAGTAAAATAATGGCATAGTAGCCTAGAAATAATGAGTACTCCAAATTTTTTTTAATGCAAAAAAATAACATTAAATTATGAAAAACATTTACATTTTACAGACTATCCAAACAAAAAGCATGTGAATAACCTGAAAAAACAGAAATTTCTGAAGAAAAATAAGAAGAAATAATAATAAGAAAAATTTGATCAATATTATGCCTCAACTTATGATTTATACAAGTGCATTACAGATCAGACCTACCAAGGCACAAAACAGGCAGAATATTGTTAATTTTATTTTATTATTTATAATTATTTATTTTTTATTGACATTTTATTATTAAAGGATATCAGAATTTAATGTTCTTTGCAATAAATCAAAGAGAAAAAATTGGTGTCGCTATTATTTATAGGCATAATGTCATATTATTTTTTTCACTTTAAACCAAGAAGAAAATTTGGAGTCATTATTCCTAGGTTATTATGCTATTATTTCCGAGTTTGACACCCTTGACTGTTAATATCTTCTGCACTTTGCAAATTCATCCTGCGGGCCGGATTGGAACCTTTGGCGGGCTGGTTTTGGCCCCCGGGCCGCATGTTTGACACCTGTGGCCTAAATCATAAAATACTCCATTTCTTGTTTCGTCTTTTTGTGTTTCCTTAAAAATCTGAAAAAGTGACTTTGGCAACTATTTCAGAAAAGGTGGTGATATAGTTTCATAAAAGTTGATTTTCAATTTCAAACTTTTGAAGTTTATATTACAAGCTCAAAACTGTATTGACTCTTATTTGTGCCAGAGGAAAAATAAGGAATATTTAAGGAGCTGTAAAGCACAAGACTACAATATTGGAAATATCTATTTTAGCTACATTCAACTTAAACATGTTGCAAAAGTCATAGTAAAGACGTTCTACTTCCTGAGAACAAACGAACTGTGAATTATTTGGTTCAAAGTCACCTCCTCCTGCGTTCTTCCTGTAGTGTTTCTTTCTTTCTTTTTTTTTTTTTTTAAATTCAGAGACCCGTAGAAAACCTGTCTGGTGGCGTTTGTCCTCATTGAAGTGACACGTTACTCAGGAAGCAGAGCAGAATGGGATGGATTCAGGTCCCAGAGGAAACAGCAGCGACGGGACAGGCCAACGGCTAGAAGACTTAAAACCAGAGGAGATGAGTGAGTCAGGAGGAAACAAGGTGACACAGCTCTGAATTTCATGAGACGCTTTTTCACGCTGGAGGTTTGAATGGGTTTGTGAAGTGGCTCAACACAGCCAACAAAAAACAGAGCAAAAGGTTGAACATGACAGACTGATTAGTCACTGAAAAGGCCAAGTAAATATTATAAAATACAAACTACTGGTTAATGTGATAATTCTGTTTCCCAAACTGGAATGTGGCGCTGCTTTCACTGGAACATTACAATTCTGTGACAGAGGTTGTGAATACTGACCTCAATAAAACCAAGTGAAATCCAGAGAAGAGGCCGGAGTCGTAAACGATGCAACAAGATGAAAATGAAGTAAATAAAGTAACAAGATGAAAAAGAGGAAATCTCTGTCAGTCATGTGATCATTTTGAATATTTTCATATTGTATCATCACATGTCTTTACAAAACCAACTCTTATTTAAATCAAACTGGATGAAACAATAACACATAGAAAAGATTGATGAATTCATCGGTGAATCACACATGACAAACATGACAATTATCTTTTATTCCTTTGGTTTGGTTTTTGTCTTAAACATATTTGTGTCATTTGTCATTTTCTAACAAAACTCCACATTGTTGTTATGATGTGACAACCATTCTGTGCAACAATATTAGTTATCTTTAGTTGTAATAATAGCACTTGTAAAAATCAACCATGTTATGAAAAAGGTTACTTTTTGTCTTTTTTGTGTTTTATGTAGAAAAACTCATGACAAAAATAGGGCAAGAGGGGCGGGACTTCAGTTCTCTATAAAAGTTTTGACTGACAGCTTATTTGCCTGCCAAGTTGGACTTTTGCAATGTTTGATGAATTTCTCCACTGATGAACATAATGAAGTTTACCTCTTTATGGAGATAGTAAGCTATTTTTTTGCTCACTCACCCCTCATGCTTGTGTAGTCCTGCCCCTTTTGTCCAAATACGATCACTTCTGGCTCCAAAAGCCAACATGGCAACAATTACTGGCTTCAAAACTGTAGTTCAGAAACCAATGGGTGACATAACCATTTCTCCATCTATGACACATAAAGTTTGTGGCATAAATGGAAACACATTTTAATAGACATGAGTGGTCATTTCTTATCGCTGATGGTTTGAATAGATGTGCATTATTTCGTTGTTTGTGTTTATCATTGCATCCTCGTTGTGGATCTGTCACCGCAGCTTTTCCAGATTTGATGTAGAAACTTAAAACCATGGCTGCTCAGGTAGTAAAACCAGGAAACATCTGGATTCCAACAGTTTAACTTCACCAATGATGTACAGTATATTTGGAGATTCACACATTCTGGGTTTTTTTACATGACAATGGAAAACGTGACAGTTGATGCTATTTAACTTTTTAGGCCAAAAAGCGTCTATTCTGTTTCTCTGTAGTGGTTTATTATGTCTTAAGCAGACTGGATGAGCGCTCTAAGCACCCACACATTTCTTTCTGTAATCCTACATAAATAAAGCTGACACTTGGTGCTTTAATGTAAAATTCTTCATTTTATTTTAGACTGAATGCACTGAAATGTGTAGCTGTGCAAAAATACCCTTTTCCTCCAAAACTGTAAATACATTTGAGGAAATTTCGACTTCTGTTGTATTTGCAGACATAAATGTGACATAAACAAATGTGTGAATGTTAGTGAAACAGATCAAGGATGTGTATCTTTGTTGTTTCAGTCTTTGCTGTCTTTACCTTAAGTGTTTTTTATTGCAAATCTGTCCAAGAACCTGCAGCAGCCTAAAATACTTATAGTGAGGGATGTGTGTTTATTTGCTGCAGAGTTTGGTCAGAGCCGATGAAGAGGAAGCCCTGCAGAGAAATAAAACAGCTGAGGAGTAAACTGTTATGACTGAAGGCGACAGCAGAGAGATGCTCTGGTGATCACAAGGCGTGAAAAAAGGAAAGACACAAATGAACACACTCTGAATGGTCTTTACACTGTTTTAAAGGGACTCGGATTCACCTCATGTTTTAACCCGTAGGCTTTCAAACATGTCAGGATTAAACACGATGACTGCTTTTCTTCAGGGAGAATAAATATAGAAACATTTGGATTCAGATTTCCTTTCATTAGGCCTGTTTTTACAGGGCTTGTTTTAACGTCAGTGCATATCATCACATGGCGATTAACGTCTAATTTCAAGTGTTTACAACGATGTTAAAACTGAGGGAAATCTGTCACTTCATGCAGTGTACCAGCCCATGTCATTTAGTGTCATATTGCTGCTGTTTAATTAGAACAAAAATGACATAAAATGAATATATGTCAGTGGTGATTTCTCATAGACTGCAAGGGAAGCCCGGCTTCCCCTAAAATTACGAAAATTAAATGGTCAGATATGTACAGTTGTGTTGACATTTCATTGACTACAAATGTGTTAGAACACGTTCATCTCAAAGACAAGTTCGTTCAGAATCAGCTTCATCACAAATCAACAGACTCGATGTAGTTCACTTCTCATACATTCCCATTGCGCTGTTTTCTCATTCGATCTCTGCTCAGTGCATTTGCTCGTAGACGCCCGGTGTCCATGCACTTCAGTGGGACTGAGTGGAACAGTTTTTTTCACTGCCTCAAAACTGGACGGTAATTGGATAAATGCCACCATGTTGTCCCGCCCCCGGACGCCCGGCGTCTCTGGGGGTGAATGGAGCTGTGGGCGGAGCTCGGCCGGGCTGGACGCCAGGATTCCACGTGCTGATTGGAGGATCAGTCGAAAGGCGGAATCCCGTTTGATTGACAGGTATTTTGAGATCTACTCCTTCACTGACTCAGTTCAGTTTAATACCGTCGTGCATTCTACTGTGAAATCAAGACAGAAACCACTACGAAATTACTTGTTCATTTCTTGCACTGTAAATAAAACACACTCATTGTACTTCCTTGTTTCAATTTAACATAATTTCAGCGTTTTCTTGTTTAGTTGGTACGATAAGGTCACTGACCATTTTCTTAAAAAGGAATGGAGGGCCGAATTTATGTTTAAATAACTTGACTTTTTTTTTTTTTTTTTTATGTAAGCCGACAATGAGCTTCCCCTGTCTGAAAGACGAGCAGCCGCCACTGATATACAGGGTGTCCCATAAGTCTCCATACATAGGAAAAATAAACGTTTCTTGACATAAACCATTTTTGTTTATATAATATGCTCTATATGACTGCCATTTTGTCAGGAACACATTTCAATGCATGTCCTCCACTGCTGAAGAACTATAAAGAAGAAATATAAAGAAATACATGTTAGAAACATATGTATTATGTCTCCTATGTATGGAGACTTATGGGACACCCTGTATATCCATTCATCTTCTTTTCCAGGTCCAGGTCACTGGTGTAGCAGACACACTCAGACTTCCCTGTGTCCTTCCACTGCCACTATTTCCCCCAGTGGGACACCAAGGCGTTTCCAGGCCAGGGAAGACATCGAATCCCTCCAGCGTGTCCTGGGTCTGCAAAGTGCATATAAATCCCTAAACATAGTGTGAATATAAGTGTAACTATACTCTTGCTGTGAGTCTAACTCCATCCATTGCATGGTTCTGTAATATGCTTCGAAGTCAGAAGGAGGCTGAGGGTGTAATGATTAGAGTCTGAAAGTCCAATTCACCGCCCCTATGTGAGTCCAAAACCTCTGAACAGATAGAACAGGTAAAATATAAGGCTTAAGTTCCTGTTGGAAAATGAACAAGGTTTATCAGACTGTGAACACCTTTTATTAGAGACAGCAACATTGGTTTATCTATTGAATTTCATCACACAGGGTTGTTCTAAATATCCTACTCTGCTTCATCATGAAAATACAAAATCTCCTGGTGTATGAGACCAATTTGCCCCATGTTGTCTTTTTAGGACCACGATAGGTCACAGTTTTTTATCCATAATAATGCAGGGCTCTCAAGTCTCACACAATGGGCATGAGACACACATTTCAACCCGTTCACACACTCACACTCCACACCTTGTATTTCTCAGAGGACTTACCAGGATAATGCCCACCAAGTTGCACCGCTATTTTTTATAGCAGTGGAACATGTAGGAATCAAGTGGGTTCCCTGTAGAGTTCAGAAGGTGCTTGCCACACATCAGCTAATCAAATACAAAAGAATAGAGCTACCAAACAGCCAATCAAAAAACAGAATTGCTGTATCCGGGTAAGATTTAGATATTCTTGCTACAACAATGTTCCAGAAGAGGACACCTGTCACACTGATCTCCCCGAAGTACAATAAACAACACTACCATTAGGCTATCTCCCACACAAGCATGCATGCACACACACACACCCACACCCACACACACACACACACACACACACACACACACACACACACACACACCTGCACTAAAAAATTGTGAATTAAAAAAAGATTTTGATTTCTATGATTTTATGTCATTTATCAGATCAGAACTCCATCCCCACCCCGACCAAACCCCCACCCCTGCTGCCAAAATCTCACTCTGAACTCAGTTCAAAACTTGAGAGCCCTGATAATATATCACACTATACAACAGGACAAATTCACACAGTATAGCTCAGTGCAGTAGTTATTTCCAGTAGAAACAAACAATATTGACCGTAAAGGTGTAAAAGTTAACATACTTTATCATCCCTGTTGGAAGTTTGGTCTCTGCATTTTACCCATTCTAATACACACAGCATTAGTATTAGTATTAGCATTAGCATTAGCATTAGCACAGCAGGAAGGTCAGCTGCCATTGAAGCTGTTCAGGGACCAACTCTAGATCTTCATTAGTACCGAGGTCAGAATTAACATACAGTACGCTTTACTTATTTTTTAATGACAGGAGAAACCGGAGGAAACCTGCATGCCATGGACAGATCTAATAAACTCAACACAGATAAAGCTCTTCTTCATGTAAGGGTGTGCTACTCATTACAACACCTATAAATAGTGTTCCCACACCGGGAGTCGAACCCGGGCCGCCTGGGTGAAAACCAGGAATCCTAACCGCTAGACCATATGGGAGGATGACAGTAACACGAAGCCACAGCTTACTGGTGTCCAACATATGGACCATGGGCCAAAACTGGCCCATCAAAGGGTCATATTCTGTCTGTGAGATGAATTAGTGAAATGTAAAAATTACACTGAAGGTATTAACAATCATGGGTGTCAAATTCATTTTAGTTCATAGACAAAAGTTTGGACTGGTCATAATTTATAGGTTGTTATGTTAATATTTTACCGGTCCAGCCCATTTTAGATCATACTGGACTGGATGTGGCCCCTGAACTAAAATGAGTTTGAGACCCATATGAAGCAGACGACTGTTTAGGATCAAGCACAAACAAATATTCTTCTTTTCTTTTTTTTCTCTCCCTACACTTTTATAATTAGTTAACTACTCACCTGTAGAGTAATTAAAATGAATAAATGAAACAAACAAAACCAAATTTCCTAGTTTTATATAAAGAAAACATATATTGTGATCATACATCTCAGTTACATTTGTTCACATAAACATTTTTTGAATGTAACATACCTTCAATTCCTCTCTACATGTTTGCACTTTAACATAAACATGAACCAGTCTTTGACAATTCCCGTCTTCCACTCAGTATTGATCTCCTGGTTCTTCTACTATCTGCTCCTTACCTGGACCTCCTGGTTCTGGACCCCAGACCACCTAATGGAGCTGCCAGCTCAGTCCCTGTCTGGTTCCTGCTTTACTCATGACCCTCATGGTTCTCGGTTCTGTTGGGTTCTGTTCTCCCTCCCCTCTCTCTACCTTCAACCCTCCTCGACCTCCCATCCTTGACCCCAGACTCCTCAGAGACCTCCAGACCCCTCACTTCTATAGTTTATACTAAAGCCTGTTCTAAACCTTCATCTCTGCCGTCTGCGCTCTGGGTTCCAGTTTGAGTTCATTCATTCTGGAGAAAAATGTTATTGATGTTGTTCAAGATTGATTTGAGTTGGTAAAGTGTTCCAGAGCTGGCAGCTTTTCATGAACAAATATGATTATTTGATTGTCTCTGGGGTTTATCTGAAAGAAGCGCTGTTGAAACCACCAAAACAAATCTTTTCAGGATGTGACAGTGAGTCCATCATAAGCTGTCACTTATTTTCAGAACTCGATTGTGTAAAAATGTGACTCTATGTTTAATTCATCATGTTTTATGTTTTTCTTCTGTTCAGCTGAATGTATTTTACCTCCTTGTTCCTGTTCTTCCTTCCTGTTTACCTTCTTATTCATCACAGCCTTTGAGCAGGCCATGACTGAAACCCAATCAGATGAAAACCTCAGATAAACTGCAGACCCTTCACACACATCTTATTTTAGCAGACACAGCTCCTTCACCTCAGGTACGTGCATCACTTGCCTTCAGAACTGACCTGAATTCACTGTTTGATGCCTCTGGCTGCTCAGTCACACAAAACTAGAGCATCTCATCTGCATTTTCGGCATTTATGGAGACTGCAGAAAAGTAGAAAACTGGGCAGAGGTATGTGGAGAGCTTTAGCCAGGCTGTTTCTGAATGCGTGCTAATGCGGTTTAAGTTCATCCCTCAAAATATGTGCAAACATACTCACACAGAAAAGTCTCACATGCTAACATTTCCTTTTGCTTTGATTCCAGTGTTAACTTTAATAAGCTTATGCAAAGTCACAACATTTATTTCCCTTAATTTTTTGGACACATATTTCTGCTGAATTGAGACCTGACCAACTGAACCAACCCCAGATTATAACACTGCCCCCACAGGCCTGTACCTTAAGCACTAGGCATGATGGGTAATCACTTCATCCACCTCTCTTTTCACACTGGAACAGGGTCAATCTGGACTCATTAGACCACATGACCTTTTACTGCTGAAACACAGTCCAGGTCCTATCAAACCGATGGTGGTTTAAGAAATGAGCAGTTACTGCATCAGTTAGTGTTCAAGAACATATAGAAGATGAAACATTTGAATCACTGTAGACACAGATTTGAGGCCCTGTGAAAAAATATCACTTTGGGCCCCACCACTTCAATGCAGCAAACCCTATAAATATAACACCGTGCAGGCAGGATCAGTATTCTGATCACGATAGATTTTATGATTTCATGCAAGTTTGATTAGAAAAAAATATTTTAATGATAATAGTATTAGATCTTTTCCATTGATATATAAATACAAATAAAATACAGTTTTACTTTTTGGATGGAAGTGTGTTTATTGGCCTCTGCTTGGAACTCTGGCACCTAACCATATCTGAAATGAGGAGGGGGGAGACAGGGGTCAGAGGCAGAATCTCATTATTTTTTTTCTAATGCAAAGAACAAGCATGATTATTAGTGCTTTGTGAGGAAAACATCCTTTTAAGGTGACTGGTTAAATTTTTTTTCTTTAAGGTGCGGGAGACTTTCGTGACCAATTTTGAGAAACATTGTGGGAAATGAAGGCTCGCACAGCCGCCTGGCAGACACGAGGCGGAAACGGCAGGAGCTCCCTTCCCTCTATGCATATTCCTCCACCGTTTCCACATTTCGGCCGTTTCCATGTCGTGTTTGTTTCATCCATATAATATCATACAGTTGTACTGCCACTGCAGGTGGTGCCGCGAACCTCCCTTTCCCACAATACACGTCGCGACAAAATTCCAAAGATGCTCAAGTTACCTCCTGGCTCTGTTTGTAAACAAGAGATTCAGATGAGTAATCACAGAAAGACTTACAGATTCGTGACATCTAGGCTATGACTGAGGTTTTACAGATTTGATGAAAAATTGGTCACAAAAGTCTCCCGCACCTTTAAATATTAACTAATGTTGTATTATTTTCTAAGGCTCCTGGTGAGTCATGGAGCCTTATGCCCCGTTTCCACTGCATGGTATCGGCTCGACTCGACTCGACTCGGCCTTCTTGCATTTCCATTACGAAAAAGGACCTGGAATCTGGTACCCAGAACTACTTTTTGGTATCACCTCCACCGAGGTTCCAGGACTGGGGATCAGATACCAAAACGTGACGTGTACACACTGCAGACCACTGATTGGTCAGACAGTTGTCTCTGTGACCCGCCATTTTACAAAAAACAGATGGGGAAGTGGACAGTAAATATACCGGTACATTAATCCACATGATAACAGCCCAAAACTACACCATGGTCGGTCGAGGAGATTCAGTCTTTGGTGGCCGACGTAAAAATTCAGACGAGACAACACGAAATGAGCGAGTTTATCAGCAACTCTCTGAACAGACGACGCGGACGTAACGCGCTGCATCGCTATGACGTCCAGGTACTGTGAAGTCAGTAGTATCTTGTAATGGAAACGGTCTCCAGCCGAGTCGAGCTGGTTCCACATAGTGGAAACGCGGCTTTAGAATGGTCATTTTTCTCCCCTTGATGGTAGAAATTATATAATGGAGGCCTCTTGCCTATTTGTTGAGTTAAATCCAGCTGGTTACTGACTTGGAGCTGAGTTCCTTAACTCTGATACAGCTGAGCCTGTCTCAACCAATCATACTGATGTATCATTTAACTTTTTCTTTGTGTCGCTTGATTTTTAGCCCTTGGTCAGCTTCTGGCTGAAGGGGTATTGTAATCATTTTGTTGTCTGTCTGTCTGTCTGTCTGTCCATTCAATGACATAATTATAATAATAATTTTCTGAAGAATGCATTGAGATATCGGAACCAGATTTATACTGTGGATGCATGTTTTTATGGAGCAGAGGCCTATTGAAAATAGGTGACCTTGACTTATTTTTCAAGGTCAAATTACCTTGTGCAGTTATAATATCTGAGTACTTTCAAATATAAATATGTATATAATACATTTTATACAAAGACAATCTAATCTAAATTATAGGGACGCAACTTACATTATATTTGGTCGAGGGGGATTAAAAGTGTGCAGCATGTTTTGTTTCTCCTAGCACTGCAGTAACTGTTCTCCTTCCTCTGAAAAACATCCTCATATTTATCACCCAGTTGCAAAATACATCATCCAGTTTCCTTTGGCCCAAATGGAGACCCGACAGTGTCACTTCTTAATGTCTCTGGAGGAAATAAGCATTTTCACTCTGCTTTTTTTGATTAGTCAGACCCAAAAAAGCAAACTAAATAAGAATGTTTCTCTGGTAGATTAAACAGTTGATTTCTTACAGGTTAAGCAATTGATTCTTTTATATTCTTTTATAGTTGATAACATTTGTCTTATACAGTCAGGACTCAACTTTGGTTAAATATTGTGATGTTTTATCACTAAATTATGCTTTTAATTCCAGAATCTATGACTTTATTCACAATGTGTTTCATATTCTGTTATAAAATTATAAGTTTGTCAGTTGTATTTGTGAAATACCTTTTTAACAGGACTGTTTTTGTGAAAATAAAGTGACATCAAAACAACTTGAAGATATTGTTATAGTCTTAGACTTTTTTATATAAATTTTTATGCATATTTGAGATTATTGATGAATAAAGTAGTGGCCTGTGTTGTTCAACTTGAAAACAACGATGAAATGATCTCATTAAATGACATCTTTATGGACCTACTTTCTTAAGTCAGAGCTTGTACTTTTTTCTCACTGAAAATGTTTCATATTTACACTTTTTCTCACATGTCAGTGACTTTCACAGCCTTCGTCAGATACGTGTGCACATGGTGTGAAATGCTGCACTTTATTAGCGCAGACTAAATGTGTAAAATGAGAAGTATCCATGATGTATTCAGTGAAAAGTAGATGAGAAGCCGCTGCCTACGAGCTTCTTATCAAAATAAGGTGTTCTCTGAAGAGGTCGTTAGGAGTTCAATCCACACATTCACATCTGTCACTGGGTCTTTTTTAACCTTTTCTCAAACACCTGAAGGCGTCATGAGAGGTGAGAGGTGTCTGTGAGAACAGTTACATGAATGATAACAAGGAGAAAAACATGATTGTCTCACCTCAGACACAAACTCATGAATATTTTCCTTTCCCTAAACTTTAAAGGTTTTTGATGTTTATTTTTCCTCATTTCTCTACGTACACATCTTCAGTTTATTCAATTCATTCAAATAAATATCGAGTCATGTCTTTATTTTGGTTTGTTGGTCTTTATGATGACATTTTCTCAAGATGAAAACTGGATTTTTGTTGCAATAAACATTTTTCACACAAAATGTGGCAACTTATGAAATAATAAAGGTATTAGTTTGATTTATTTGCATTTGTTAAAAAAGATTGACTTATCAAACAGCAGAATAAAGTATTATTTTAAAACCTATAGTCGAACGAAAACTGTAAAGTACATAATATTTGCATTGTTGAAACAATACCTTTTTTGTTAAGCATTTTCTTTTTATTTCCATATTACAGCTTTTCTTCCACTTACTTAGACTTGATTGATTATATATAACCTATATTATATATTTCTCTTGTAATATTCCAACTTCATCTGGTGTATATTTGAAATAGTACTTTTTCACCATCACTTTTATGAAAATACTCCAGTCTTATTCTTGACATTACAAGCTGCTCATGCTCTTAAAAGTAAAATAAAAACCATAAATGACAGGTTTTACAACGAAAATAAGGTCTGTATCCCCAAAACATTATTATCACATGTAAATTAAGTTTCACAGTACATGAACTTTTTCTCAGTATTATTTGTTTGAAAATACAGTAACTCAACCTTATTTGTAATATTTCACATTTTCTCTTTCTAAACAGTGTCCTTCATTCATATTCTTTCGACAAAAAAGAAATAAAACACAAAGTTAAATCACACATGTAAAACAGACAGAACTATATGTTTTTACATTCTTTTTCCAGTGAAATAATTGCTATTATTTTCACAAGTAACATAAAGGAAACTTTTCAAAAAAATATTACTTTCGTTAAAAATCAAATATCTTCATATTGTGACTTTGTTTACAAAAACTGAGACTTTAATCTTCCAACTTTATTTGCTATATCATCAAAATGTTGTTGTTCTTGTTGTTCTTGCTCTCAGTTGTATATTTCTGAAAATAATTTGACCTTATTCTTAAAATTCTGTGATTATTTTCTCTTAGTGCAGAGCAAAACACTAATGTAAATGACAAATACATGAAACAGAGTGATTTTAGCGGGCATGTGTTTTTTATTCTGGTTCTTTTTTTATTAAAATGAAGATTGCATTTGTTATTATTGCATCAGTTATTTCTTAGAAGAACATTAAGTTTATAGTTTTGAATATAATACCTCTTTCTGTTCAATATTTCAACTTGCAATTTTAGTTTTATAGCTATACTGCCAAAAATTATGACATTTTAAGTTTTTATCTGAAGATATAGTGAACCCTGTCTCTTTTTCTCTGCAAAACATGTCTAAAAATATGCCATCCTTGTTTTTTCTTGTACTCCAGAGCTGTGTTTATGCTCTTAGGGCTAAAGTGCAAATGTAAATCATACAAACACTGGAGACAAAACTATTTCAGTAGGGTTGTGATGTTGAGTGAAGCAAGGAAAGTTTGAGAGACTTTCCATTTACTGACAGAAAAGCTGAGTTTTACACTTGATACTTAATGTCGGATTAGATTAAGTCAGTAAAAAAATAATTCTAGCGATGAAAACACCTCACCATCTGGTTAACCTGATAAAAAAAACATTCTTTTATGCTTTACTGGTTTTTGAGCTGCTGCTGAATTTAAGCTGAGATACAGAAACACATCAAACATGTTAAAAAAATCCTATGGAAAGATTAAAAAAAAAAACCCAAAACACCAATTTCTTCTTCTATAAAACTTGGAAGTGGCTTCTCCCAGGTCAGAGTTTCCCCTCAGGTCATCACTGTGATATTCACAAAGAGCACTCGGAGCCACAGGACAATGCTCTTTATTATTGCATTACTGAGTCACAGAGAGAAAGAGATGAAACAGAAGCACCGAGGTCCTAAAAACCAGCCTGTAGGCTTTAATCCTGATTTACTAATGCATGTGCACTCTGAGGGGCGCTTTAGTGAAGGTGGTCACTGAGGTAAAACACAAGAACTCAACACAACAGCAACATGAAAAAAGTTCTCTGCACAAACACCACATTCTGTTTTAAAGTAAAGCAAAAGTGCAGCAAACTAAGCATTGTGGGAAATCCTAGGAGAGTATGTATGTAAACATCTGCAGAGATATATGTGAACGCCCCTGAACCTGAATAAAACATGACAATGGATTGGAACTGATGGGTGTGAACTCAAGTCCAGTTCCGTTCTCCAATCAGCAAATTAAGCACTGTTGAGTTTCTAGAGCTGAATGGGTGAGTGTTGATTTGGGTGTTGTTTTTACACTCATATGGTGTTAAATTTGTACATATGCAAATTTTTAATTTTTTCTGCTTTATTACATTTACATTTATGCATTTGGCAGATGCTTTTTTCCAAAGCGACTTACAGGGGAAAACCAAAAATTCAAAAAATAAAATAAAATAAAATACAAGAATAGATTAAAGACATAAAGCAGCTGTACAATTAAGAACAGTGTTATACAGAAGATTAAAAAGCAAAATTCTAGAGTAAAAATACAAGAATAGATTAAGAAGACATAAAAACAGCTGTATAATTTAAAATAGTGAAATAAAAATACCAAGTTAAACAACAGAATAACCATAATAATACATTTAAAATGGAATGTTTGAAAGTGCAAGTACAGGAGGTGCTCTCTGAAGAGTTGGGCCTTCAGGAGCTTCTTGAAGAAAGGCAGGGACGCCCCTGTTCTCATAGTGCTTGGTAGATCATTCCACCACCGTGGAATGACCCATGAAAAGAGCCTGGATTGTCTTGTGCAAGGTTTCGGGACCACCAGACAACATTCCCTAGACGAGCAGAGTGGTCGTGGGGCAACATAAGCTTTTATCAGTGCACCTAAGTAGGTAGGAGCAGACCCATTGAGAATTTTGTAGGCTAGAATTAATGATTTGAATTTGATCAGTGAATGTATATAGTGTATATTTACTTCCATTTCCTGTAGATTTGTACATATGCAAATCTTGTATTTTTTTTTCTCTATCTTATTCTGTTTTTATTATTTATTGCTTGTATCTCTTCACGCTCACTTTCCTTTTTTTTTTTTTGCCAGTGTTTTTTTCAAGAGTGTTTTTTTTTTTTTTTTAAATGTATCTTTATTTAGGTGGGACAGTGTACATTACAGTCTAAACATGTAAATCAAACATGTGAATCAATAACCCAGATAGCAAATATTTTGGCAGTATTATGGCATACATTTGGTGTTTTTGGCTTTCTTTTGGCATTATGAGAACCTGTTGGCTTTACTGTGGTATGATTAAGGTTATCCATAATAAATATGGAGGCACCAGCAATATATGGCTGAGTTCTGGCATATGTCTGGTTAACCAAAAGACAGGGCAAAGAGCGGGATCAAGTATAGGGATGGTATGGCATGTTTATGGCAAGCCAGAAGATTGACTAAAGAGCAGCAACATCTTATTCCATATATGGATGTGTTTTGGTTGTGTTTTAGCATATTTCTGTAAAGTCAAGACACTGCACAAAGAGTGAGAATTTCTACCTAGAAGAAAACCCCACTTCACTGTAAAAGCATGATCAACACAAATTTTGGCCTCCTTTTGGCCTCTCTTTGGGTCAGTTTTCACTACTTTTTGGCTGGATTATGGGGATTTGGGGCTTTTCTGGGACAATTATGGCTATATTTTGGAAGTCCGCAATTAGTTTTGGGTGAATTTTGGCTTCCTTCTGGTTTGATTTTGGCTTGCCTATTTTGGGGCATTTAGGGCCCATACATCTGCCCAGAACTTTGCCAAAATGGCATGCCAGTTTTGGGGCCAGATTTAAGCCATAATGATTTTGCTATCTGGGAAAGTTTATCTAAGTTTAAATAGGTCTCTTGGCAGAACAAATTCTGCTTCTCATTGTTTGAAGTCATGGCGACAGTTTCCAGGGGGCGTGTCATGGAGGAGGTCAGGTTGTAGCAGCAACATGTCAGATCATGACGTTGTAACACCATGAGTAAAGTACTCTACAGAGTTGATGACAATCTTTGTATTTGCATGTGAGGTGAGGTCAAATAGTGTTTCCATCCTACACAGTAATTTAATTCTGCTTTCATGTAGAGTTAATAAGCTAAGCTCTCCCTACATGGAGAGTTAAATTTGCTGCATGAGCAGCACCACCTTTCACAATGTCAGAAAGAGTTATAGTCGACAAGAACCCTGACAGTGTTACAATTGTTCTATCAAATTTGCAGTGCAGTGGTCTGGATGTATTTTTGGGCATTAAGTTACCAAATTATTCCACTTCTTGCAAAAGTTAAGGTCCAACATCAGAAGACAGATTATGTTACACCAATAAATAAATAAATAAATAAAATTAAGGATACACTGATTTCTGGGCTAATTTAAAATGAATGTAATTTTCTTCATTTATTTTGTTTTTGTTGTAATTTATCACCCTTGTGCACTGTGGAAACAAATAAATGCTCAATATACATAGTGAATTTCCTCAAATAGTGTCTTGTGGCCTTTATTTCTCTCAGCTGTGGACAGTGCCAGGCCTTTATTTGAAGGTTTGTGTTAGAGAGAAAACTTTATTTCTAATCTGCTGTGTTCAAAAAGTAGAAATGGTCTTATTCAGGGTGAAACTTAGTTTTGCTGCAAAATCCAACATTTCCTTAGCTGTTTTAAAGTAAAGTCTCACAAATGTTTCAAAAAGAGCTTTTATGGTGTAGTTGTATTACTGTCTGTCTTGTAAGTTTTGTTGAAATGTGAGACACACACCTGCAGTGGCTGAAATCAGACTGTAACACTTCAGACCAGGTTTATAACTGACTTTTGAGAAAATAGAATTCAACTTTTGAATTTAAATTGTAATTGTTATTTTTTGATCTATTTGTTTCAAAGTCTTCCAGATCGTCTTCACATTACTAAATTAATAACATGCTCTAACTCAGTTGATAGAAATACAAGTCCACAATTTTAATACAAGACAGCTTAAAAAAATCCATCACTGAAATGTCATCCTATATGCTGATACTGGCAAATATCAGCTGTAAATGACAGTCTGAGATTTCTGGGCATTTACTACAGACCTACAACTAACCAGAGTAACACCAGGTGGGACAGTGGTCCACCTACTGAATTAAACTCACCAAATCCTAACAGAAATATGACAGGACATCCTTGTATTCAGCTGAGGCTTTAAGTGTGTTTGTTTATTCGGCTTTTATGAGAAATACCAGGCCTGTGTCTGACTCGGAACGTTGTGAACAGAATCAAGTTTGGATGATTTTATTAGTTTTTCTCTTGTACAGTCATAAAATCCATCAACACAGTTTTCAGTGAGTTTCACAACCACCTTAAATACAACAGAATCATGGAAACATGTACAGAAAGTCATAATACACTTGTATGAATAAAGTTTCAAAAGGTTCCACTCACCAACTGAATCTGTCTGTCCCTGAACAACTGTTGAACAGTTCGTAAATTAATATGTGTGGTGAATGTAAAATGAATGTGTGGTTTGACATAAACATAAAGAAATAAGTGAGAAAGTCTATTCAGATAATAAGGTTCGTTACGTGTATGTCCACATCAGCAGATTAGAGTCAGTACCATTACTGCCTCTCAATGACTGAAAAAGTAACGAAAAATAAAAAATGCAATAAAATTTAAAAAATAAATAAACACTCCTTTCCCACTGTGTTTCATGTTGTATTCAGGGGTTCCTATTAAAGTAGGACATGTTATTTATTGCGGGTTTTGTTACTTTTATGACAGAGTGGTCTTATAGAAATAAAAGAAATACCTGTTGTAAGTAGGTTTGTGGGCACCAAATTACTAATATAATTATGCACACTGCAAAAATCAAAATCTTACCAAGTGTATATTTCCCATTTCCAGTCAAAATATCTCATCACACTTAAAATAAGAAATAATCACCCAGAGCAAGGATGTCGAACTCATTTTAGTTCAGTTCCACATTCAGCCCAATTTGATCTCAAGTGGGCCAGACCAGTGAAATAATAACAGTGAAAAAAGTAAAATTCTATTATGATCAGGTTTCCATCTGCAAAGTTTCCTTAAAAATCTGAATAACATGAATGACTTGAATTGTCTTAAGAAAAACAAGTGCACTTTTAACAATATTCTGCCTCGGTTTATCAGTTTATCATTTACACATGTGGATTACAATCACACAAATCATTTAGTAACAGGCAGAATATTGGTAAAATTGCATTTACTTTTCTGAAGACATTTCCGTTTGTTCATATTTGTTCAGGTTATTCACATTTTTTGTAAAAGTATAGTTGGTAATGTAAATATTTTCATGTAATTTTCTTTTTTACACCAAAAAATCAAAAAGAAAATTTGGGGTTGTCATTATTTATAGGTTATTTTAATAATATTTTACTGGTCTGACGCACTTGAAATCTAATTGGACTGTATGTGGCTGTATGTGGAATCTGAATTCAAATGATTTTGACACCATTGATTGTTAATATCTTCAGTGTAATTTTTGCATTTCACAAATTCATCCCGCGGGCCGGATTGGACCCTTTGGAGGGCTGGATTTGGCCCCTGGGCCGCATGTTTGACACCTGTGACCTAGAGTAACTTTTCAGTGAGATTTAACCTCCTAAGACCCAGGAAATGTCAGCAAAGTACAAGCTTTTTTTTGGTTTTTATTAAATAAGTGCCTATATTGGAAACATCATGATGCAACAGTTTTTTCGGATGCAGTTTTTAAAATTTTTATGGAATGTCCTTTGTGGTGGATAGTTTTCTTTTCTTTTTTTTTTTGTATAAAGTTGTGAAACTCTTGTCCACAAATGTGGACAGAAAACCCATAGCTGGGTCTTAGGAGGTTGAAGAATTTATTTTTAGACAATAGATCTTGAAAATCTTATTTCAAGAAATCTTACCAAGATAATTTTCACTTGTTCCATTGGCAGATTTTTTCTTGCTTAAAATTCATGTCTTATTTTAAGTGTGATGAAACATTTTGGCTAGAAATGAGAAAAAATTTAAGATTTTAAGATTTTGATTTTTTCCAGCGTGTGGTCAATCGTGTAATCGTGATATAATATTGACTGTGAATGTGCTGAGTCCTGAGTACAGATATATGGCTGTTTCACACTGAAATAAACATTAAACATGCCGGAGATAAAATTTTGTTTTTTCCCCAAAAAGGGTAAAGGGTAAAAGAAAGAAGATGAACCTGCAGGTTGTTCAGTGACAAAATATGTTCCCTTGCAACAAAATCAAGGTACTGAATATGTGTGTAATTAACATAATCCTCCTGATGTTAATGCAGAATAATATTGGGTGATAGTAGGCGTTTGCTGGTGACCTTGTTTTTCTGACTTCCAATGTAGAGCTGATATCTGTAAATGTCTAATCTGAGCATTTTCTTGTGCAAACCATCACAACGGAGTCCAAACACTGGTACATGTTTTGAACCCAAGTGAAACACCCCATCCATGTATCTGAGGCTACATACTGCACGTAAACTTGAACAAAAACATTTATCTGTGAATTTATCACTTAGAAATATTTAATAGTGCTCTCAGTAGGTGTATTCGCATCATGTGTTTGGCTGAGTTACTGCGTTTTATCCAAAACTGACACTAACTCACAAAGTAACAAACTGATGTACTCAATATTCATAATAAATACTGACTATGAGGTTCCAAAGCATCACTTCACAAAAAGTTAATCGTTCACAGTTGAAAAACCACACATCATATCATATCAATATCAAATTCATCACAAATTTACCGAAGAAAATTAAGATGGAAAATGGCAGATGAGGTTCAGTTCAAAGAATGTAAAAATACTTTATGTCCATGGTGATTCTAGTGCCCCCCCACCCCCTCCGTCTGCCCCATAGAGTTTTAGAGAATATTTCACCTTCACATCATGTGCTGTTTAGTCGCCATATTAGTTTTTAAAAAAAATAACACGGAACAATACAATACCATATCCCATATCATAGAAATTATGTTCATATACAATGAAACTGTAATCAGAAAATATGCTTTGATATAAACTAACGGCAGTTGCATCACATTTTATTTTAGTTATTTCTCAAATTCTGATTGATTGTTGATTGTGAACATAAACTGTCCACAGACAGATACAAATCAGTTAAACTTACCTGCACTTGGTTCAACAAATATAATGTTCCTGGGTTTTGTTATATACAAAATATACACACTCTACAAATATATATTAAAAAACAAGTCATCTATTTCCATTTCAAACCAAGCATGATCTTTTCCTGAACCCAAACAAGCACTTTTACTGGTATTATGAAACTTTTTGTGGTTAGTTTTATGCACTGATAGCATTTGGTTTGGTTTAGAGAAAGACACTTAGTTTTGGTTAAATAGAGAATCTTGGTTTAAATAGAGAAAAGTACTTGGTTTTTACTTCAACCAAAGTGCTTTTATGGTTAAAATCACAAGAGTTGGGATGCAAACCCCAGCTTGTCCTGAATTTTGACATTATATATGATATGTTGGGAATAAATGTAATGCCACCTTTTTTACATCTAAGACTATTTACAACTGTATTTGCAGTTTGGTTGTATATGAATTTAATTTCTGTGAGACAGGATTGAATCCCCCCCAAAAATATGAGGGTTCCAACGATGCTGGTGCTTAGACCTCTGAGAAAACCTCCTGTGAAATGTAAAAATACCCTTGTGTACACCCTGTGGGATGCCCAGTCTGTGTTCATATGTTTTCATGTGTGTGAAAAGGTATCAGAGTCCTGGTCCAGGTCTTGATGGTCCACCTTGGTTCTTCACCACCACAGTTCATCTCCTCCGCTGCTCCTCGTACTCGCTCTCTCTCGTCCCTGCAGCTTCAGCATCTCCAGGACGCTCCTGGCGTAGGCGTCCCTCAGGTTAACCCCTCCCCCAATACCTCCCTCCCCCACATCGCCCATTGAACCCCTCGCCAGCCTCTTCAGCATCTCGCCATGCCGCACAGCCGCCTCCTTCATCTTCAGGGTGAAGTAGCAGGCGGAAAAGCGGTCATTGATGATGGCGATGGGCAGCGCCAGGATCAGGATCCCGGACAGGATGCAGAGGAACGCCAGCACCTTCCCTACAGTGGTGTCAGGCCGAATGTCACCGTAGCCCACTGTGGTCATGGAGGTGGTCGCCCACCACCAGGCGGCCGGTACGCTGGTGAAGGTGGTGGCTGGGAGGTCGTGTTCCAGAGCAAAGACCACAGTGGCGAAGATGGAGATGCCCACGCCAAGGAACAGGAGGAGGAGACCGACTTCCTCGTAGCATTGAGCGATGGTCATCCCCAGAGACTTCAGACCTGGACACAAGAAGGACAAAGGACACCAGACGTCAGATGTCGTTTTTTGAATTTACTCCGCCCCCCGAAGGGGAGGCAAGGGGTATTGTTTTTGGTTCTGTTTGTTTGTTTGTGTCTTTAGCCACTTTTAAACAGCACTTCTGTAACAGGAATATTTTGCCTTTATTCCGGAACGATGTCTGTGTAAATGAAATGGTGGGATCATTTGGTCCCACCTTTATCGTGGCTTTGTAACGCCTCTGGACGTAGTAACAGAACTATGATAAAGGTGGAATCATGATTCCGGAACAGGGAAAAAAAAAAAAAAAAAAAAAAAAAAAAAAATATATATATATATATATATATATATATATATATATATATATATATATATATATATATATATATATATATATATATATATATTCCGGAACACTATGTAAAAGGAACACCTCTTGTTCCACAACCAAGGTATGACATTTTGATGACAGCGCCCCCCGTGCCTGAGAGGCAGTGGGCACATATGGAGGCACTGGTATGGATTCTGTGGCAGCCACCCTGGGTGCCACAGCTTTGTGTCAGGGATGCCACAGGTGATGTGGCTACATGCCATTTTCACCCATGGCATGAAGCTGTGGGATGAAAAGATGACAAACTGCATTTTACACCAATTATTTCCATGTATTGATAGGATTAATGGATCAAATGGTATTAAACAGTTTAGATCAGTAGATGCTTTTGGTCACCAGTCGCTGTTTGAGTCTTTATGGGTTAAACATAACATCTACAATAAAGAAACAACTCTGAGATTTGTCTTGCAAATGTATTTACCAAGTCAGAATGAACTGCATTGACTCATATATTACACTATGTAATATTATTTTACTACAGTATTTGCTATATTTCTTTATAATGCCTGATTTTTGTTTGGTTTTCATTTGTAATAATCAAGATATAATTCCTTTTTAAACCATACTTATTAGTTCAAATAGTCTTACTCTGACTCATGGCTTCATATCACAGTTGATTTCACACTTGAATCTATTTATTAATCGTCTCCTTTCTATGTTTTGTTGGAGGACCGAAGCTGTTCAGTGAGGAGAGAGTAACGAGCGCGAGACAGAAACAGCAAATTTATAAATAACGCCACATGTGAGCGGCTCACAGAGTCTGATGTTCACACCACAGAATGACTTGTCATCTATTCTCCTCTGAGAATAAAAAGAGCTGTGGTGCTGAGTTTAGGCTCATCAAAACTGTCTGCAGCTGCTACAGCTGCTTTTACATCAGAGGAAAGTTGATAATGAGTTGTATGTATTGTAGTTCTCATTCAGTTTTCACAAGTCTGCAGTTAGAAGTGTCATGTTCTTCTTTAATGAAGCTCACATTGAGCTGAAACAAAAGATTATATTCACTGCTGATGAATCGTAATTTTTTATGTGAATTGATAATTTGATTAATAAAATTCCCCCCAAAAAGGCAAAGCATTTATGAAGATTGAATAACAGAGATTTAAAGAACCTAAAATTATCATTAGTGTGTTTAGAATACAGAGCTCCAAGACACCAATGTACAGTATACGAGAAAGACTGGGATATTCAACTTTTTACAACAATCAGCAATAAAAATTAGAACTTACATAATGATTGGTTCTGAATTAATAGCATACTTATTTTGTGTTTATTTCATTTGTTTGCACGATTAAAAGAGAAAAGAAAAAAAAAAAGGTCAAATTTTAATAAATTGTGCCAACCCAAACCCCAAATATCTCACAAAAATGTGCAAAAAAACCCCAAGATAAATAATGAAGGAAGATTCAAATAAGTGACGACAACTAAAAAAACAAATAAAAAAAGACTGTAATATAGTCTGTACTTTATGTACCCTTTATTTAATATTATTAAGTCCTACTGTTCAGTCTGAAAACTATCTGAACTTCATTTAAATCTAGAGTTTTTACTGTAAATGTTTTCATGTTTCTGTCACACTCTGAAAGCAGGTGTGTTTTTATGAAGATAAGACTGGAAAACTCTGGACGTACAGAAAATCACCAGATGTATTCTTTAACAAGAAAAATGTGATCATTACTGCAAGTGCTCTTTGGCTGAGCAGCAAAAGTAAAACAACAACAACAACTAGAGTATTTTGTCTCTGGGATCTGTTCATTAACTCCAGTCTCTTTCCAGTCCATTCCCTTGTTCCCTGTTCCTCCTCTTCCTCTGTCTATGTTTTCATTTATTATTCATGAGTGGAGTCGGAGGATCATCCTCCTCCCAGAATCATTAGATCAAAGCCTCCACACGTCTCCGTCTGACACACAAACATGTCTTCTTTACAAAACACCGTCTCCTGCGCTTCTCTTCTTTCAGCTGCCAATAGAATTTGCCACAATATGAATCAATAATTTTCCTCCTCATCCTCAGACACCCTTCCACTCCCACTCCCACTCCCACTCCTCATTCTCCCCTCTCGGCTGTAATCTCACAGCAGCAGTTTACCGGGGAGACTTTCAATTTGGTTTTGCGGCTGTTCACATCATGTTCTCCAAATCCCCTGACAGACAGACTGAGGGAATAAGAGCTCAGGTCCCTCAGAGGTTCTCCTGCTCTGACAAGACCAACTTCACATCCTGAACTTTTGCCATCTATTATTTTTAAATCTGATTTATGTCTTATTCCTGTTCTAAAAATGTAAATACAGCATTAACAAGGAAGAAAAGTTATTCCTGTGGAGACAAATGTGATGAAACTCAACACATACTCAGAGTAAAGTCATGATGTCTTAATACTTTTCAAACTGCTGGAACAGAACCTGGATGTTCTGATTTCACTCCAGTGTTCAGTCTTCAGTCTCATTTTTTCAAACATGGGACACATTTAGCAAAAATTTCAGCTTCAGACATGCATCATTTTGTGGCTAAGATACATTTCTGAGACCTAAAATTCCAAAAAATATACCATGAAAACACAGTAAACTGTCATGCCTACCACTCGACGATAGTCTGGTTTTGTCTGTCTTGTGTGTCTTGTGTGTGTCTTTTCCTGTTTTATTTTGTTAAGTTTCCCTCGTGTGTCATGTCTGGTGTCTTTGCTTCCTGTCCCTGATTGTGTCCACCTGTGTGATTACCTGACTCCGCCCTAATTTGTTCCACCTGTGTCTCCTTGTCTTCCCTCCCTTTTGTGTATTTAAGCCCTGTTTCCCCTTGTATGTTGCCAGTTTGTATTTTCCTCGTGAGATACTTACCAGCATTTTTGATCCTGTCTGTCTGCCTATCTGTGTATGACCCGGTTTGCCATCTCTGTTTTTTGCCTGTTTGCCTGATCCCTGTCTGTACTTCAGCCTTCTACTGACTCAACGTGTGTTCGACCTTATCGCCTGTTTTTACGGTATGTGAGCTAGCCTGATCCCTATGTCCTGTTGCCTTTCCGTCTGCCTGCCCGTGTATGACCTGGTTCTGCCACTGACCTCCCTCTGCTTTTCCCTAGTCGGATTCCCGATGTTATCTACCAACCCGGACTGTGGGTTTTCGTCTCCGGTCCAGTTCCCTAACCCAAAGAAGAACCCGGGGCTCAGTGTTCTCAAGATTTTGTTCATTATCAGTGAACTGTCAGTGAGCTTGGTGTTTAATAAACACTGTGAACTTTCAAATCTGTCTCTGGGTCGTGCATGTGGGTTCAGTCTACGTACTCTGAGCATTACAGTAAACTATGATTTTAACCCATAAAGACCCAAACAGCCACCGATGACCAAAACCATCAACTGATGTAAAATGTTTAATAACTTATGATCCACTGATCCTGTGAAATGCAATTTGTGGTCAGATCTGAGCCATTTGGACATTCAGAGGCTCTGTAGTTACCGTGGTAACGCCATAATTTTCTAGAACATTAATTCACCAGTAAAACCCATGGAATTGGATAAATGACAGTGAATGGAGACACCGGGTTTATGTTCAGTTAATGAAATAGTTTGCTGAAGAACATTCTTTTTTTCTCCAGCCATATGTCCAATATGAACAGTTACCCCTGTTTAATTACACTGTGTAATTACACTACAACTTATTACTTTATTTGAGTTTATTCTAACTGGTACATGTTTTTTTTCATCTTGTTTTTATTGTAAGACACTTTCCAGTAGTTGTATCCCGATTTCCAATGTCATTGTATAGGAGACTATACAATAAAGACGATAAAGGCTGTCTTATCTTATCTTGTCTTACTTTGTTTTGTCTCGTCTTGTCTTGTTACTGTGATTTGGGTGGAGGGCACGGAACATCATGACTTATCGACTCAAGCTGTCTTGATTTTTCAGTGTCAATTACGTTTCTGTCTTGGTTTTATTGACAGCTAACATTAGCTTGGCTGCAGAGTTTGACATTCAGTGCTGTTATTTATTGAATAAAACAAGACAGAAAAAAAAAACAAAACAATAAGACAGGCAGCTGCATTAGTTGTGTTTAAGGCGTTACATGAACAAGGCTGTCAGAGGATTCTTTCATGAAGTTTAGCAGTATTTAATTACAATAACTGATGGAACTTAGCAGCATTAGCTGATGTTAGCATGCTAGCTAGTCTGTTAATTTACTCAGTTGTTATTAGTGTGTTTATACATTTCATAACTTTAATATTATCAAACACAACTGTACGTATTATTTATTAAGATGCTGACATTACTTGTTGATGCTTTTAAGTTAATTAGTGTTGTTGATAATCCAGTCCCAGTTCAGTCCTAGTTCTGGTTTCTAATACTGGTCCCAAGCGTATATAATTGAGAGGATTGTGTCAGGAAGGGTGTAATACTTCTCTCAAATTAACCATGCAAATTCCATATGTTCTATAAACTTCCATATCTGATCGGTTGATCAATGACTGTCATCACTGTTAACTAAAACTAAAATTGGTCAAAGACAGAGAGGAGGTAGACATGCAGCTGGTTGGTGTCTAAGAAGATGCAGAGGATGAGGTCAGATGGAAGCAGATGATTTGTGATGACCCTAAAGGCCGCAGCTGAAAGTAGTAGTGGATGTGGTGGGTGTTTCAGTAAGTTTCAGTTTCATCCAAGGTTATTATCATTAATGAAAACGAACGAAATGATGAAAACTAGAATTGAAAAAACATTATCGTTAACTGAAATAAATAGAAATGATAATTAAAAGAAAAAAAAAGATAACTAACTGAAACTGTGTGTTTATAAAACTAACTAAAACGTGTAAAAAATTATGGATAAAATTCCCTTCGTTTTCATCTTTGTCAATGTCGGATTGATATGAAATCGATTTCTTTCCCTCAAGCAATTGTAGCTGCTGGCACCATATGATATTTAACGGTCCGTCACTTGTGGTCACTTGTGGTTTAGAGTAGTCTTCTGGTCCCCACTCTACCTGGAAACGTGAAGACTAAAGTTGGGAGAAAGTAGCAGAGGAATTTATTTGAATACGACAGCGAAGAAGAGAAAAGATATGACAAAACTCAAAATAAACTAAAACTAAGCATTTAGAAAAAAAGCAAAACTAATAAAAACGAGCAAACCTGCTCTAAAAACAAATTAAAACAAACTGAATTAGAGAAAAAAAAAAAGTCAAAACTAACTAAAACTAAACTATAATGAAAAAATCCAAAACTATTGTAACCCTGGTTTCACCACTTGTTCTTCTCCAGCTCCACTCTCTGGAGCCAAATACGGGCTCATATTCTCATGGACTAACATGGCAACGGCATCTTCAGCGTCTCAAGGCTTTAAAATGGAAGAACACAAATACAACCTGAATAAGAACTATAGGAATGACAAACACACAACACTGAAGTGTGAAAACTCTGCCCTACAGGGCATGGTGCATCTCTATAAACATCAGAAGTTTCACATTAGCATCATAAGTTCAAGATGCATCTGTTTTAATTTACATTAATTTGCGTAATTATTTTGGCAGTTGTATTCATTTTCTTCTTTCTTCTATTTTCTTAATTTTTCATCAACTTTCATCCATCTTTGTGGTTGTTTTGGTCATCTTTATTCATTTTCTTTCTTTATTTGCTTTTTTTTTCTAATTTAGTTGTTTCAATTGATGCACTGTCTTTCATGGCATCAAATCAAAATAATATCAGTCTCTATTCTTGTGCATTTTATCTTCACATTTGGAGAGTGATGATATGTAGAGTCATTTTCAGTCAAACTGGACATGTTATGGCAGTCCAGGGAATCCCAGGAGACACCACGTTTCATTTTTTGCTGCAGCTGAGATGTTTTCTGAAAATGATTAATAACACATCACACATCATTGCCAAACTCAGCCGTACAGAACATGATGCAACTCTGTAAACTTCAGAAATTTCACATCAGCATTGTAAGCTCAAGATTCATGCGGATTTCATTGAAAGTTATATCCGACACTTTTAACTGGGGCGCTCGCATCTTGATCTTTTGATGTGAACATTGCCTAGTTCTCAGAGTTACAACACTTTCTCTATCTCTTTCTATTCACAAACAACATATACATCCCAGTGCCTTTAATTGCATCCCTGCTTCCCTCAGTTGCGTCTTTTCCTGAAGTCTCAGTCTTTCTAATTAAAAAACACTAGTTAAAGAAGTGTGAGGAGACGCAGCGACATCAAAGCTGATCAGCTCTGCGTCGGCTCTAAGCTGCTCTGTAGAGACGTCAGGAGTCTGGGTTTGTGCAGAGAATGAATACCAGCTCTCAGTTATCAGCGTTGACACAGAAGCGTATGTTTTTTTAAGTTCAGTCTATGGTAATATCCTTAAACAGTTTGAAACATAATCTCCACATGAATTAAATACTCCATTGTGTATTCATCACATCAGTCACAGCAGAGCACAGGGAAGGTTTTATGGGTTTATTTTCATTCAGACACTTTGAAAAGATGATGAATCACAGCTCACATCTGCTTTTCTCCTGTTTGTTTACTTTTATATTAAGCTTCAGTGATGCTGCGAATTGTTTTCAGACCAGTTTAACCAGCTGTACCGTCCATTCACGCACAGATTCCTAATAACAGGAAAGGTTGGTCTGGTTAAACAGTTCAGTGAAAGATGGTCTCATGTATCCTCACTTATTGACTCTGAAGGGATTCAAGATGGTGGACGTCCTCTACTGTGGACAAGAATCTGTTTTTTCTGACAATTTAAGCATTTTATTTTCTCGAGTTTTTCGCTGATGATGTGAAAAACAGCCCAGTTTGAATTTGGCTGATAAGTCATGTCTTATCCACTTCTGTTTATTCCTGTGTGTTCAATCTGCTACTCTACTGTGTCTCCATAAAACACATCTAGTGTCATTCTACCACTTTATATGTGATGATAAAGACCAGAGGATGTGGATGAAGCTTACAACTGGTGTATGAGTGTGTGCATGAAAGGGTGAATGTGAGGCTTTGTAAAGCACTTGGGCACCATGAAGGTGTAGAGCAGTGTTTTTCAACCGTGGGGTCGCCTGGAATTCAAATGGAGTCACCGGAAATTTCTAGTAATTGATAGAAATAAATAAAAACTTACTAATTAAATATATGGTGTGTTGAGAGAGACAATCCCAATACATAAAACACATGACAAACTCTGAAGCTGAAACTGAAGCACTGTGGTTCTGTTTATCTTTCAAATGTTCATTGTGGTCGGTTTCAGATGCTGCAGCTCTTTCATCATTCATAGTTTGAGTTATTGTTTGTTTGGCTTATATTGTCAGCCTTGTAAATCCAAACTGGACTGAGTGTACATATCCTGACCAAGGAAAATAAAATTCTCACTTTGTGCAGTAATCTACACCTGCCTTTTCTGCCTCTATCCATAGTAATGTACATTATATAGACTAAATGTCATCTAAAATTGATATTTATTTGGAACATGGTATAGAAAACTATTACATGATCAAAAATAAATTAATTTTAGCAAAAAAAAAAAAAAAAAAAAAAAAGTCTCCAGTTTGAATGTCTGGGGTCACCAGAAATTTGTGATGTTAAAATGGGGTCATGAGCATAAAAAGGCTGGGAACCACGGGTGAAGAGAATGCGTTATATAAGTGCAGTACTTTTGCCATTTGCCATTACAAGTAAAGTTAAAAATCTTAATCAAAAGAGATAAATATGTTTAAAAGATGCTGGCTACTGTTACTAACATTAGCTCCTACTGCTTCTGCAAAACTGGATCTTTATCAGGGTTTCTACAGATTTCTACAGGTTCAATTTAAGACTTTTTAAGACCTTTTTAAGACTACTTAGAACAGAATTTAATGCCCATTTCACCGCTATATTTGCAAAAATTCATGACTCCTAGAATTTAGGAAAATGGCGCAGCAGAGGCTGTACTTCCTCACACAGCTCAGGAAGTTCAACCTGCCCCAGAAACTGCTCATTATCTTCTACACCTCCATCATCCAGTCTTTCCTGTGCATCTCTATCTCTATTTGGTTTCCCTCTGCCTCCAAACACGACAAGCAACAGACTACAACGAACTGTCAGGTCTGCAGAAAAAATCATCGGAGCCACCCTGCACTCCATCCAGGACCTATACCAGTTCAGGACCAGGAAACGAGCTGGAAACATCTCTGCAGACCCCTCACACCCTGGACACACATTGTTTAAACTCCTTCCCTCTGGTCAGCGTTACAGAGCTCTGTCCTATCACACCTATCTGATGTTCAATGAAATATTGTTTTAATTTAGACAAATTTAGTTGAATTCTTAAGTTTAATTGCATATTAGTTGCTATTAGTTAGGATTCTTTTGTGTCACTAGACAGGTCACATCTTGGTCACATACTAAACTGACAGATTTATGATCACAGGACTAATACACATGCCCACAGACAATTGTAAACAACTAGAGTGTAAGAGGTAAACACTAAATAGGGGGTTTTACACAGAGTTGAGGTATCACATTGCTTGACTTTAAAGTCAGATGACACCAGTCCATTTTCTGTGACCCAGCCCACCTAGCTCAAGGGGGTGGAATGTCTGGATCCATTTCCCCACTTGGGGTGTGGATCCTCAGCTGAGTTATATTTTGTTTGTGATCAGATCAAGTCAACAATAATTTTATAAAAATGAGACCTAAAAGAATCCGGACTTATTCTTGGCGCTTCCAACAAAAGAACACGCTAACATCAAGAATGTTCAGGTGTTCAAGTGTTTCCATCATCACAGTAGTTTTATCGTTGTAGACATGTTTTCTTTGTTTACCTGTCAGGTGTCGTCCCAGCTTCAGCATACGCAGAGACCTCAGCAGTCGCAGAACCTGCACCACACGACCCATGTTCTCCAGCTCGGTGGATCCTCCGTGGAGACTCTCCACCGCCAGCGTCACGTAGAACGGCAGGATGGCGAGCAAGTCGATGACGTTGATAATACTGCGACTGAAGCGGCATTTGTCTCTGACGCAGACAAACCGAAGTGCCAGCTCACCTGTGAACCAAACCACGCAGACATACTCCAGAGTGTCGAACAGCATCGGAGCGCTGATACTGGCACCAGAATCATCACCGAAGTCCAGAGAGATGAGCACCATGTTCGCCACCGACACCACAACAAAGAAGATTGACAGTGACCCGAAGGTACGAGCAGCACGAGACGATTCAGGTTTCTCCAGAAGGTCCCAAAGGCGCCGACGGAGAGCAGGGCAGGCGGCTCCCACAAAGTCTTCATCTCCATCGTCAACCTCAAAGTCTTTCTTTACGTCCAACGTGTCCTTCTGCTCCTTGCGGCGATAGTAGCGCTCCCGGCAACAGGGGTTGATGCGGATCTCGTCAATGCCCCAGTATTCAATCTCCTGCAGAAACGAGATCTCACACAGCTCCTCCATGACGTGAAGGTGACCGGTCCGGTAGTAATTCATCACATACCTGCACAGAGCAACAAAATCACATAAGATATTAGATTCAAGATCCTTTATTATCATTCAACATATAACATGAAGAAGGAAATTCCGTTTCACAGGACTGACAGAGAAGTGGGCCTTTTAAAAAAGAACCACAAACATTTAATAGAAAAACAGAAAACAATGAAAGCAAAGTGAAGTAATAGTAATAAATAAATGAACATAAAGGAGGATGAGGAATGACTGGAAAACGTAAACATGTATTGTAATAAAACTGACTGAATATTGCACAGTGGTATTACTGAATTGGTTTTAAGTTGAACTATTTCACAAAAAGTCATTCAGAGTTTGGCTTTGTTTAACTTTGTTGATTCTTTTGTTTGCTTTAGCCCCTTCTCCATTGTAGGGACTTTTTCAGGAACTTTAACTTTATCAGGAATTTTGAAAAACCTCAGCACATTTCCACCCAAATTACCCAGGTAAAAAAAAAAATTCCCTCAACCCCAAACTTTCCCTAAAAAACGTTTCTCATTTGATAAGCTTTTCAGAAACTTCAAGGTGCAGTGGAAACACAAACCACACAGATTACCAGGAATTCTTTTACCAGGGTAAATAAGTTCCTGGTAGCTAAAGTTTCTGGGGATCTGGTGGAAAAGGGACTATTTACTAAAGTTTTGTTGAATTTTTTGCAGATTTGCTTAATTATATTGTTCATTTTTACTTAATTTATTGATCACCTCCTTCATTTTCTGTGCATTTTGTTCTATATTTTTCACTTCGCCAAACAATTTGTACATTGCTATTCATTTTTCCTCATTATAACTCTCTCTATCAGCTGCTCAGAGCCACTCAAAATGCCACTGCAGCTGTAAACATGTTCAGACTTGTAGTATTTTTCATCTTTTTTAATACCTTTCTCTTGTTCTGGAAGAAGAAGGTGAAATATGCCAACAATATGTCCCTTGGGTACTGATGCTGTATCTCAGGCAAGTCTAGAGATGCAGTTCACTGAGCTATTTCAACTGATATTTGTATATTTACCACAAACTGGAACTTTCTGTAAAAACTTTGGGGCATTTTATCAGCTCACTTTGTTTATCATCCATGTAAACAGGTCATGTGGACTCAGGCTGAATAAAAATGGTCATCAGAGTTAAAGGTGCTTTTGTTTTTTTTTAGACTATGCGACAACAATAGGACATTGCTCATGTTTTAACTTAAGGATCAAACCTACTGGAAGGTCTGAGAGCTTCGATCGAAGAAGAACTCGTTCTCCAGAAAGTCTGCGTCGTCGCAGAGTTCCAGCGCTGAGTCGCGGCTGCAACAGGCCAGTTTCCCCAGACGTGTCTCCGGATACAATGCCAGCATCTCCTGAGACAGAACATAGCGACTTCCCCCAACATTAATGATGAAGAAGTCGAGCGGGTCTCGGACGCACGATGCCGTCGTCTCGCTGAAGAAGACGCTGGAGTCCAGAGACACCAGAGAGCGACTGTCGACATATTGCTCCGCTTCCGTCAACGAGCTGGAGCTGAGGCTCATGATGGAGGAGCTGGAGGTTAAAGATCAGAGGAGACCAGTATTAACCCTGAACCCCTGGTATTAACAGAGACAAACAGACATGTCCAGTTGGATTCAGGTCTTATTTTGAGTGAGACACAGACCTGAAAGTCAATGGTTTGAATGTAGTTTAAAGCTGCGTAGGACTTTTGGCACCAATTTTTCATCAAATCTGTTAGTCCTTCCGTGATTACGAACCTGAATCACTTCCGTCACGATGAACAACTTTGAAATTGACTCCATCACAAGCCGCCTGTTTGTGTACATACCAAACCAAAACCGAAACCAAACCGACACTTGGGCCTTTGTGGAATTCCAGGAAGCCGCAACAGCAAGAAGCAATGAAGCGGTTTCTGTGTTTGTTGCTGCTGCGACCATATTGTGGCTGCGTGGAATTCCCATTCCCACAATGCACTTGGCAACAAAATTCCCGAAAAGGCCTGAGTGACATATCGGTTTGGTATGTAAACAAACGGACTGCTTGTGATGGAGTACACTTTGAAGTTGTTCACCATGAGGGAAGTGATTCAGGTGCATAATTACAGAAAGACTAACGGATTCATGAGACTTAGGCTATGACTCGGTTAAATATCCTTTTTGCATAAACATGTTCATAAATACAGTGGATTTATGACTGGTTTGGCTCATCAATAGCCATATTAATGACCTGAAAATGTAATAAAATAACAGAGGTATTAATTATCAGATAATTCATGTGGTGATCAAGATATTCCAGTGCTATATGCTACAAATAACACTAGTAGTTTAGAGTAATTATTGCCAATACTGTGTTTTTAATTGAAGCTTGAATAACACTACAATATGCGTTCATCACAAAAATCTAATCAGCCATATTTTCTGTTCCTTTGTTATCCAACAGCAACAAATATATTTATTAACAGGACCATCTGTGCATGTAACTGAATTTAATTCATCTGACCTGTGGTCCAAACCTATGGTTGGGACCCAAGATGTGTTCTGGAAGGATGCCTCTTTATTTCATATTTTTACTCTCTTTGTCCATTTTCTTGATTATTTTCTTCATTTTTGTTCATGTTCTTAATTATTTGCCTCAATGTCTTTATTATTATTATCTTCTTTCTTTCTTTTTCTTTTTCTTTCTTTTTTTTTTTTTTAGCTCACATTCATTTTCATGTTTATGTTGGTAATTTTACTAACTTTTGTAACTTTTTTTTCATTTTTTTGTTATTTTTTATTTGTTTTCTTTGTTGGTTTGTCTTTTTTAATAATTAGTTGGATCAATTCATACAGTATCTTTATTGAGATCAAATCAAAATAATATCAGTCTTTATTCTTACGCATTTTATCTTCACATTTGGAGGGTGATATAAACATACAATGATACATGGAGTCATTTTCAGTAGAAATGGACATGTTATTTTCAGTAGAAATGGACATGTTATGGCAGTCTAGAAGATGAAGTTTGGATTCACAGGAGACATTGGATTTCATTTTTTGTTACATTTGACAGGACCTATCTTCTGAAAATGATTAATAATACGTCACACATCACTGTCATACTGGTTGACATATTTTTTAGTCGGGAAATAGAAGGAACGCTAGTTTTAGAAACCAGTGTCTACTGTGCATCTTTTAAGTCTGTTTGTCCATCAGGTTACATTATATTATATTATATTATATTATATTATATTATATTATATTATATTATATTACATTATATTATATTATAGCAAAGGATGAACTTAGTTTCAGTGGCTAAAGGTCAAAGACTAAACCTGCTACTTGATGTCTTATTTTGACATAAGGTGATTTACTAATTTAGATTTAAATAAAACAAGAGCAGAATAAGAAAGTGTTTACAGAGCAGATCTTTAAAGGGGATATATGTAGGATTTCTACTGTCCAAGATAAAAAAAGAGACCTAAAATTATCATCATAATGTTTAGAATAAAGAGCTCAGAAGATCTGCCACAGATGCTCATTAATTTGATTTATAGGTTATTTTCCAACACAAAGTGGCAAAAATCCATTCATTAATCTTGGATCGTTGTGTTTTCTTAGTTTTATCTGCTTATTTTCACGTTTTATGCAGATGTTTTTTTTTCTCTTTTTCTATTACTATTTCTGTGGCTTGCTTTAGCTGTTACCTTCACATTTTGTCCAAATCTTCCTCCATTTAACTGTCACAGTCCTGTTCTGTTTTGTTCTTGCTCTGTGGTATTTTCCTTTTTTTTCTACATCTCCTCAAAAACATCATCTGTTTCTGTTCTTCATACATCTCACGAGAATCTGTTTTTTTATAGATTGGCGCTGTGTAAATATTCCCCTGTTGTCAACGAGCGTCTGTGGTATTTTAAAGAGACATGGGGAGGCTTTGAAGGATCCTTTTTGCACAATTTCCTCATTTCACCTCTGCTGACGTGGTGCAGCCATCAAAAGATAATATAATAGAAAATAAAGAATGTAGTAAAAAGAAAAAAGGCTGAGAGACAGATCCACAAAACGAGAAATCGAGATGTAGAAATTAAAAAGACTTAGCCTGTGGCAGTGTCCTACTTTTAGCCAAGCTCCGGCTGCTGCGATATTTAAATATTTTAGCTGACATTCCTAATTAATGGATGTAATGCTACTTATCTTGTGATCATTCATTCTCTTTCTCTACGTGCCTCTGTCTGACACTGTCATCTGTCTAATTCTTTCTTTCTGAATATTACATGACGCCATTTGAGCAGACACACACACTTAAGGTTTTAGGTCAACAAAAGGAAGTGAAGCTGGAGTCCGACTGACGTGATGAGATGTGACAGGGATGATGATGATGAGGATGATGATGATGACGATGATGATGATGGGAAAATTGTGTGAGTTTACGGCCTTGAATAATTCAGAGCTGTCAAACTGGACAGGAAAAACATGTCAGATTAGGGATATTTCATCTGTCAAATGAGCAGCTGTTAGTGAATATTAAAAGATTGAAGATGTAAGAGCGAACCAGTCCTCCTGGGTTTAAGAGGATTGATGGTGAGAAATCACCCCCAGCATGTTTACTATTCAGGAAAGGTGTGAATCTACAACAAGATGAACGGATAAATATCATCACACTGTGGCCATTACAGCCAAATTATTATATCAGTCATCAGCATCAATAAGTATCAAGGTAAATGTCATTAACTTTTGAAGAAACCACACAGGTATTTGTAATTTTACAGTATTTGAGAAAAAAATCTGATGAAAAGAAAACAACCATATAGATGCAACAAGTTGAAAACAACATACACGATAAAACAAGACAGAAATTATACAAAAAAGACAGGTGAAAATGACAAAAAGATGTAAATTATGTAAAAGGGTGAAAATGATAAAAAAAGATGTAAATGATGTAAAGATGTAAAAAGGTGAAAATGACAAAAAGATTTCAATTATGAAAATATGCAAAAAGGTGAAAATCACAAAAAGATGTAAATGATGTAAAGATGCAAAAAGGTGAAAATCCCAAACATGTAAAAAGATGAAAATAACTTAAAGATGAAAGTGACAAAAAAGATGCAATAAGATGAAAACATGATATAACACAAAAATGATATAAAAGACAAAAGACAGAAACAACAACTACACATCGTCGGCTTCCTGATAAAACCTGCTAAGTGTCATTTTTGGTTGGGAATAAAAACCTGTTATCTTCCCTATTATAGCTTCAAATTTCAGTCTCCTGCGAAAGTTGTTTACATTCCATCATAAGTGCCAACATTAAAGGAACAGATATTTTTTTGTCATATTTCACAGTTTCCTGTTATATAAACAGTTTTTTGTTTCTCCTGTAAAATTTGCCAAAAGTCACATCGCAGGTTTTATCAGGAAGAAGACGACATGAGACAAACTGACACAATCAACACAGAAGACATGATGTAACAGAACAAAAACACATCTGCAGCCTTTGGTTTGGCTGGTTTAATGTTGCAAAGCCCATCATTACAGACACATTGTATAGTTTAATGGACACATTGTGATGGGGAACTTGATTTTGACCAGTTCAACCAGCTCACAGTGTGGTTTGGGTACTTGGCTGAGGTGTACAATAACACAGAGTTAATGCTGACTTTCACCCATGAAGACCCAGTGTTACTTTTATGGCAGTCCCTTAATGAATTTTCCTTTATATTAAACCTTTCTTAAGTGATTTTTCACACTTGATTGTAATATTATCCTCCTTATTTTGCATTTTTTCAGTGTAAATCATGTATTTTCCTATATTAAGTTCGCTGATAATGTAGATGTTCATAAACGCTCAGATTCAAGTTGTGGGTTGTTATATCAGAAACAGAGAAAACTAAAGAAAAATGACTTTTTCAGCAAAAATATCAATAACTGAACATAAAAACAAGTGTCTCTATCCGCTGTCATTGATCCAACTCCATGGGTTTTACTGGTGAATCAATGTTGTAGAAGATGACAGTGTTTCCACGGTAACTATGGATGACCATGAAAAGACAACAAACTGTATTTTACACCAATTATTTTCATGTGTTGACAGGATTAGTGGATCAACAGGTATTAAACAGATTGGATCAGTAGATGGTTTTGGTTGCCAGTGGCTGTTTGGGTCTTCATGGGTTAAAGGACACTCCCGTCTGTCTCCTGTTCAGCCTCAGTCTGCTGTGACGCTGCCTGGAGTCAGAAGAGGCTCGAGGCTCCGTGTTCAACAGATGTACTTCATCTCTTATTGCCATCTGTATGTCAAAGCCTTTGACACGTCAACTCCTGCCTCTTCTTTTCTTCTGGATCTCTCCCACTCTTCTTCACATTTTTCTTCGGGCTGCTGACGGCTGCTCCTCTTCCTGTCATATCTTATTCTTCCAGCTGATTTTGCATGAAGATGATTTGACACAGAACTTTCTCATATCCTTCTGGTGGAACGTGTCATTGTTTCACCATTTGGAAAACTGCTCTGTCAGAAGCCTTGCACATGATGGTGCCAGTGATTATGTTGGCTGAAGATTTGTGTTATTTTGACATGAGGAGATATTTTTAATTGGAAAGAAGAGCAATAAAGGGGCTATTTGTAATATTTCTACTTTCTAAAATTAAAAAAAAGACCTAAAGTTATCATTACAGAGTTTAGAATAAATAGCTTAGAAGTTCTGCCAAAGACACCAATGTCTTGAATTCAAAAGATTTAAATGACCACTAGAGGGAGTAGTGAGTCACTGGTCCCCCATGGTGAGGAAAACTAACATCACAGGGCCTTTGACCAAACTATCAGAAAGTGACCAGATGGGATGAGAACCAACAATTAGTGATGGGGACAAGACTGTCTATGTCAAGACCAAGTCTTTGAAGGGTCACGACCGAGTCGAGACAGACCATTGGTTTTCAAATGCAGTCAAGACCAAGTCAAAACCTAGTCTTCGAGGAAGCAAGACTGAGATTTAGATGCAGGTATATGCAATGCTGACTGCAAAAGAAGTAGGTATACCCTGGACTACACCAGCAGCTGAAATGGAATGGAAATCTGTTGGTCTCAAGGACTCGCTCTGAAATTACAAGTCCTTCTCCTCCCACTGTGGTCCGAGAACAAGTCCCTGAGGGATCAAGTCTGAGACGAGACAGAGAAAGCAGAAAATGGTCTCGAGACCAGACTTGAGTACTACAACACTATTGCTAAAAACAAGTTTTAGAGTCAAAGAAAGTGACAAAGAGATAAAATCTAGAAGCGCTGTTGTTGTTTTCACCACTGGACACAGCTGTAAATGAAAACAATGGAGTTCAATGATGAAATCACAGTGTTTCTTCTACTTGGGTGAGGTTGATTATGAGGCTTATGAAGGTATAAAATTATTATGTGATCTTCTTATCTTTGCTAAGTTGCTGTATGTTGATCCAGGGTTCAGACTAAACTGTGACAGTTCTGACCTTCTTTTGATGATTCCAAACAGATTTTTAGTGCAGATATTGACAACACAAACTGCACAGAAAACAGAGGTGGTTTGTGGTTTTACTGTGGCTGTTTTCTGTGTAAAAACAGAGCTAAGCTAACAGAGCTATAATGTAAACTATCAGCTGATGCAGCACATGAAGATTATACGACACACTGTTACTTTGACCAACTGTCAAAATAACCAGCTATGAGTTTTAGTTTGAAGAAGAAAATGTGATAAAACCATAATAAAGATGTGAGTTAAGAATGACTTTTATACTTTATTCTGTGAGTGATACAGTCTGTGGACACATAGTCTTGATTTGTTGATGGTTATGGTCTTAAGTGTGTTCCGGTACATGAGCTCCCCTTATGAGAGTTTGGAATATCAGTACTACTTATAGTAGTACTTGGTCAGGTTGAACAACTGGTTAGACTCTAAGTCTCTACAGTTGACCTGATGAAAGCAATAAAACATCCCCAAAACTTCATCACCTTCAGTTTACTTAGCAAGAAAATACCAAAACAAATGAATATGATGAATTTCTCTGTTAACACTTGTTAGCACCAAATAAGATAAAAGAAATAATCCTCCTCTTATATATATATATTGTTTTTTACTATTTAATATTTGCTGTGTTTGTTGTATAAAGTCAGTTTTCAACATAGACCTGAAAAATGTGTCCTGTTACTACAACACTACTATTAAATGTTATATACTGTGATTTGCAAGGGAAAAAAATGCTCAAGTTATTAAAAGGTCAGCGCTGGAAGGACTTCTACGTCTGCATGATTCACTAATTTATGTGCATGTTTGTTATTTCTCTTCATTTTCTTCCTTTAGTATGTCCTCCCTTTTTGTTTTTAATTTCCTTCCTTCTTTTAAGTGCTTTCAATCAGCTGTGTAAAAAGTGAAGGTTAAAATGTTTTTTTATAACAATGAGGCATACAATTAATCTTAGCATGATCAAAATAAAATAATTTTTCTATATATCAGCCAGTTTTATAGATTATGCGTTTACAAGGGTATAGAAAGCAAAGGTGGGCAGAGACAATGATTGTGTCACGTTTCATATTAAAGGTTAAAGCAGGTTAATTACTTTTCCGTCACAGTAACAGAGACACTAAAACACCAGCACAAAAGAAAATATGATCAACGTAATTTTACAGAACACAACTTGGCAGCTGTCATTGGATTTCATGTCTTTTCCCCAGATAGATGCGTTAGTTTTGTTGAATCACTTGTTTTCTTCTGTCAAAGTGTGTAACAGAATTACCAGCATCAGAGATTTAAAGTCAGGGAACATTTGTCCACAGAAGTGATCAGAAGTTTACAAAATGGTTTCACTCCACAGGCAGGAAATCCAGCACCATGTTAACATGATAAAAAAAAAAATTATGTTGTAAGAGGATGGAAAACCAACATTGGGGTCCTGGCGTAATGGATTTTCTTTGAGGCTGATGTCACCTCTCACATACTGTATGTATAGAGATAAAACAAATGTATGTTCCTCCCATCATGTTGACTCTTACTAATGCAAAACCAGTTGGATTTAGTGCTGTGATTCGTCACCATCAGGTTGTTGTTGGACACCTTTCAGTTTGACTCAACTCATCCCTTCACCGTTTAATAAGTGTCTACACCTGACCAGAAAAAACAGACATTAATCCAAGTCGAGCACTGACTGTAACTGGAATGGCAACGTAGGCTATTACTGACACTGCTGCATGTGGATGACTTAACCCTTGAAGAACTAGAACTATTGAGGTGGTGACTTCCAAATGATTTTCCCTCGACATCTATTTATTATATTCATGCTTTACATTTTACAGTGAAAATCAAATATTTTTCTACATTTCATTCACTGATTATGAAGATGTTTAGAAAAGCTCAGAGTAAATTCAAAGGTTGTTGTATCAAAACAGAAAAAAACAAAGAAAATGTGAATTTTTCCACAAAATGTATCATTAACCAATGTAAAACAAGTGTTTACAACCACTATCATTGGTCAAACTACATGGGCTTTACTAGTGAATCAACATTGCAGAAGATGACGATGTTTCTTCGTTGACTGCAGAGCCTCTGAACGTCCAAATGAATCATATCTGATGACCATGAAAAGCTGAGAAACTGTATTTTACCTGAAATACTTCAATGTTTTGATAAGATTAGTGACTCTAAAGTTATTGAACAGTAGATGTTTTTTGTCACTGGTGGTTGCTAATTAAAATCATCATGGACGGCGTATAGATTTCATTGATCATGGTCAAGAAAAAAAAACATCAAAATGAACAACACTTAAACCAGTAAGGTGGGTGTAACTTTAAAGGAGTGATATTTAGATTTTTTTTTTTTTAATGGAATTATGCATTTTAAAACACTAGCGGCATTGTACCCATGGTGCCCTTGTACGATAGCGCCCTCCCGTGGTGCAACAGTGGCATTGCACCCGTATGCCCTCCCGTGCTGCAACATTGGGACAAACATCCGGGCACGTGTCGGACACGCATCAGACACAAAATGTTCCATTATAGTAGGATTTCCCTGTGGTCTACATAAACTGTAAATGCTCTGCTTGGGTCTGTATTCTTCATTAATTCAACTCCACAGGTCCATCTTCAACCCTATTTCTGAGTAATGACACCAGAAAGGTTGTTTTGAGCGCTGGCCCTTTAAATGCAAATGAGCCACTTCATGCCCCACCCCCTCCATGTTGTTGGCTGTGCTGCTCTGTCCCGTTCAACCAACAACTGAACATTTTAGGTAAATGGATTAAAGTTTGGACATATTTTCAGTATGGACTACAACCACTGCTACTGACAAACAATTATGTCATACTCTGAGTAATGTTTGTCGGAAGTCTTGACCTTATATGTGCAAATGTCGAGACGTACCTAGTTATAGACATAACAAATTAAGCAGGAATTAAAACAGGTTGTAGAAATCCACATGATTTTTGCCAAAATTAATATAAAGATAGCTTTGCAGCACGTGGAGGGTTCAAATTCAAACTTTATGAACTATTAGGGTCTAAATACACAAATAAAAGAACCAAAGACTAATAAAAGTGGGTTTAGATAAATATGACCCCTTTAAGCATTACTGAGCCCCAGACTATCCTTTAACTGAATAATAACCAGTAGCACCCAGTAGATCAACTACACCTCCAGCCTCAGACAGAAGGATCAGGCCCATCAACACAAAGTCGTCACCTCTGTCTTTTGAATGATACTATATTTCTATCTTGTTTTAGTGGTGTGACTGTCAGCCTTTTCTCTGTTCTGTCCTCATTCCTTGTTTTCAGTAGCTTCCTTTTTTCCTGTCTTATCTTTGTTCTCTTGCATGTGTCCAATACACTGATGCATTGATCTGTCAGATGAGTGTTCATGTAAATGTTCATGTAATTAACTTTCATTACTGTTCATAAAGTGCTGTAATGTGTCAGTAGGTGATGCAGGGATGTTGTACATGTTTTATTCTTAACACAAGGGTGATGGCATGTCAGATGATTTTACTAAAGAAAAACAGTTAAGTCTTACTCTACCTTTTTTTTTTTTTTAAAGTCTGATTCCCTGTTTTCTTGTAAGTTTTAGCTCCAGTGAATTTTGTTTTTGCTTTGTTTGTCTACATTTGGCTCTTTCTCATTGAAAAACTCAATGAGTGGTGGTGATAACAGCATCCCCACCCAAATGGTTTGATGAGAATGAAATTGAATTGAACTGATTTTTCCTTTAATTTGTCACCTGTCTGTATACTGGCTGATTCTGCAGACAAAAGGCTTGTGTAACTCATATTACCGTCTTACATCACATTTGCTAATTGATTGACATTATAAAATTAGTTAAATTAATTAACAATAATGTTAGACTGATAGTTTTTAGTATAATTTACCTCTTGGCATCAAAGTCACAAGATAAATATCAGGAGAAATCAGATGAGTACAGAAAGAATAACATGTTTCTGCAGAAAATATGTATATTTTTAGCGATTTCAGTCAAACCTTACAATCAAACCATTTTATTTCAATAATCTCTTTAAACATGTTTCATTTTATAAGACAGGTTTCCAGAATAAATATAATTTTTTAAAAAAAACATCATTGTCAGTCAACACAAATCAATGCATTTGAGGTTTTTTGGTTCAGTTTTGAGTTATATCTGCCAAATTAAACTGAATATGATATTTTCAGAGCAGCTGCTTTCAGACAACAATTATTCTCGCTAAATTCTGAACATGCTTCAGTTCTGATCAGTCGCTTACCTTCAGTTCTTTGGTTAGAAAAAGGTGACTGGAACCGGGTCTAACTGTAGAGGATCTGGTGCATCCTTAAGTAGCTGTAACTCCACATCTTCTTAGAAACTAAAAGAGGTAAATTCTCTGAGGATCGATCACATGGCGACAGAGTAAGTGGGGAAAGTTATTTCCATGGTGAAAAGCAGAGTAAAGTCTCCGTGTCCTATGGGCTCTGAGTGAAACAGCTCCGCTCTCTGCTCTCTGTTGGCGGTGAGGTTTTAAAATAGTGGATGGAGCTATGACGGGTGAGTAGTGCCACACAAAAGAAAAGAACACGGCGGCTGTATGAGTGGAAAAAATAACCATGCACTAAACTTTTACATATACATTTAAATGGAGTTTTTATGACGATTAAAATTTTTGTATTGTTTGTTCATTTGCACTATCTTTATGCATACACACAGAAAGCATGAAACATGGTGATGACCAAATCACAAACAACTGGCTTAGAAAGTTCCTCCATTCCCTATTTATATAAAGACTGTAAATTTGATCAAAGATTTTATTTTAATGTAATTTAATCATAGGTCAATCTTGCGTGGTGTGCTGGTGTTCTAAAATGATTATTTCAATTAAGAAATTTGATTGTGATAAAATTGCAACGTCGTTCTCGTAATATTGTGGCTTTTTTCTTCCATTATATTGACACTCGCAGTGTGTGAGTGTGTGTGTGTGTGTGTGTGTGTGTTGGGTGGGGTTTCCAATATGAATACTCGTGCATATAATTTTACGTGTAAATCAGATTGAAAAATTAAAGCTGCCATAGATTATTCTGTAGTACAGGGGTATTCAAATCTGGTCCTCGAGGGCCGGTATCCTGCATGTTTTAGATAATTCTCTCTTCCATCACACCTGGAAGTCATTACGTTGTTATCAGGCTTCTGCAGACCTTGATGATCACTACGGATACTTGTGTCACTTTATTTTACTCTATTTATATATATATATATATATATATATATATATATATATATATATATATATATATATATATATATATATATACATATATATATATATATATATATATATGTATCTTAGATGTGCCTTTTATATTATATGTGTAAATATGTGTGCCTTAATGCCAAGAGCTGCTGGACGAAATTTTGTTGTGCCTCGCATAATGACAATAAAGATTCTATTCTATTCTATTCTATCATTAATTGAACCAGGTGTGATGGAAGAGGGAAATATGTAAAACATGCAGGATACCAGCCCTCAAGGACCAGATCTGAAAACCCTTGCTGTAGTGGGAACAATTTACAGACATAGTCTGAATGCTTCTGACTGAGTTGTAAATATCCATTTTTTTTAAGCAAACTTCAACAAAAACAGGCCTGTAAACTGTGATAACCACCCAAGTCCACCACAGTCTTTTGTTGCTTTTTAAGAGATTTTCAGAAACCCAGATGTGTACATGTTTAATATCACTACTTGAAGGCAGCTACTGGTTAACATCATACCATAATATATTTTTTTAATTTTCTCATGTCATTTGCACTATTTCCTATGTCCTTTGCACTACTCTCATGCTATTTCCACTACTTATTTCTATATATATAATTTTTTTTTTACAAACAATCCTAGTTACAATACTTTCATTTTAATTTTTTTCCAATGTAAATAAGTGTGCGTTCTTACTGTTATTTGTTGTACCTTGTAATTTCTTGCGCTAAACTGGAGAGCTCGACCTCAATTTTGTTGTACTTGTACAATGACAATAAAGAGATTCTGATTCTGATACCAAACAAGGACAAAACACGCCCTATGATTAGGTTGAGGGTAAGGGTTTTTAAGCTTTTATAACATAAAAGTTATAGTTTATTGCTTTAATATCTATAAACCTCTTTTAATGATAGAAATGTCTTCTGAGATCATAAACCTCTTTTGTTTTCGTCTCCGTCTCTGTGGCGTTTATCACCCTTCATACTCGTCTGCAGGGAGGACTCAGTTGAGTTTGAGATGATGCGGTTGCTAGGCAACAGACCAGCATTATGAATCCAACTTGATGGAAATTAAAACGCTGCTCCACTTTTACATCATAAATCCGTGTTCCCACAGCGCCACCATCTGTCTGCTCCTGTTACTCCTCAATTGCTGACCATATGTGGAGCTCCTGTTGAACCGCTGTTGGTGGTGGTTGTTTTTTCAGATTCATCTCCAGATGTTTCATTTAAGTTTCAGTCTGACGCTACAGCATGGGATGACAACATTGTGTCTGCAGTTTAATTAAACAGTTCAGTGGTTAAAAACAATGTCCTGTTTCAACATGAAATGATATGACTGTTGAACAAGGTGTGAGTTTTATGAGGGTTCCTTTTAAGATTATTATTATTATAATCATTATTATTTTATCACCTCATCAACAAGCCTTTTAATCGAAACAACAATGATGAAAACCCCTAAGAACATAACTTTAAACCAACATTTAAAGTAAAATCAGATACCTTTTCTCAGTTTAGAAGGAAAATATCTATATAGTGCTTATTTTGTAATTGTTTCCTTTTTAATTTTGCAGATTTGATCCTTATTTTGATCATTTTGTCAATTTTGCAGATTTAAGCAAAGGGGAAAAATCTGATACAAGACAGAGAGACAAATTAATCGTATGTTAATTCTGTGATTGAGAATAATATGTTCAATGATGACATGTTATTTATTCATTTTTTAATTTTTTAAAAATTTGTCCTTATACTTTAGGTCATATATTAACATGAAGTTTTGATGAATCATTCCAAAGTTACTTTTAGCACTGATATCACAGATATTTGTGATCATAAACAAAGTTAATTTTTATATCATAATGCTCATCATAAAAGCCATCTTACTACAAAATAAAGGTTTAAAAAAATGACTTGGAGGAGTTAGAGCAGTGGGTGCAATATGTAGTTTTTGTCCTGTGGATCTCTGTGTGGATCTGTCTCATCGTGCCTCCTTCAGCCTGATGACCACTGAGGCCAAGACTCTTCTTCTGCAGCGGTAATTACAGCAAATTCCACACATCGCCCTGTCACTGAGACTCTACTGCTGCTGCTGACCTGCATCACATTATTCATCCTGACATGTCTGAAAAAGAACACCAGGAAATACTACAAAATACGGCATTTGTTTTGAAGTGATGTGTACCAGCAAATATTTCAATGTCAATGTGAAATTCAGAAATTGCTTGAATGAGATGAATAAAATGTTTTTGTTATGATGCTTCTTTCTCAGTCTCTGACATCTGGGCACTAATGAGCAGAAATTATCTGATGCTGTCCCTCCTTGCATGATTTGTCCCAGATACATAACACATGATTCAGTTCAACTTTATAATCATTACACAGTGCACAAAGCATGAACAACACATGGTACTTCTTTACAACATCAAGACTAATTTCACTGTAAATGGTTGGAACAATAACACACAGAAAAGATGACTTCTTGGAGGCATGTTACACCACATAAACATAACCACTTGGAAGATATAACAAGACAAAACAGACAATATAAATGAAGAGAAGGTGTTATCTATTTACCAAAAGTCTGGGGCCAAACATGAATGATGTGAAGTTCACACAAAAAGCAGAGCTATACATGTACAAAAACCTTTACTTTTACTCTTTAACATCATTTATACTTCTTCTAGAGTAAAAAATATATGGACTTTTCCACTTTCGTTTGTTGCTAAATTTTGTTGCTGATTGATCGTAATCTTCTTGCAATGCACTCTTGCATAAAAGACTTCATAAATTAAGTTTGACATGACTTGAACAGTTTGATGATCTCAAACTAGAGGCAGAAATGTTTGGAAAGTCTGATCTTGAACTACAATTTCTTAAAAAGATTTATTATGGATATCATTAAGTATGATAATAATTAGTAAGAATAATGAATTTTCTGTGTTTTCAGAAGGGTTTGTTGCTGTGGCTGTGTCAGTATTTTTCCAAAATTTGTGGAAGACTTTGGTGCACAGCTAGGGCAACAAAAGTTTGTACACAAATCTTACCGTTTCACATAATGTTGGGTCATTAGTAACAAATAATACCATTTTAATTAACATAATTAACTAAGGTGGGAGAAAATTACATAACTCTGGCTAGTCTTAAGATGAAGAATACATTTTTGTAAGCTGTATTACAATATGTCACACTTTTAACCCACTTAAATATGTTTGTCACTGCAAAATTTTAACCCTTTCATGCATAGTGGTCACTACAGTGGACAGCTATCCTACAGCTGTTCTCTGGTATATTCATGGGTCAATATACACGCAAAAAGCATATAATGTCGTACAGATAACACGCCAATTTACCATCAAAAGTGACATGCATATTGACGCAAAGTCATGATATCAAGTTGCATGGATTTTGTTTTAGTTCCATATCAGCCAACACAGTGGACACTTATGCACCATCCCAGACACTGACATTCATACCATTACTGTATTTTTGCTGTTCTTGATTAACCTGATCTGCACTGACATGTTTGAGTGTAAATCAATTTTCAGTTACTAGACTGTAATTAACAGGTTACTTAAACAAAAAGGTTTATATATATATATATATATATATATATATGTGTGTGTGTGTGTGTGTGTGTGTGTGTGTGTGTGTGTGTGTGTGTATATATGTATATATATTATCTCCATGAAATGAGTAATAATTAGTATTAGAGCATGATAAAATGTTAGAAAACATCAGATCTGCATTATTATTATTATTATTATTATTATTATTATTATTATTATTATTATTATTATTAAAAATATTATTTCATAGTTTTCATACACTATATAACTTTCTGATATTGCCTTTTAATACACTTTTCTTAGCTTCAAAAATGACACATAACACATGATGTGCAGCTAAGTGGACATTTTTGTAACTCCATGAAGAATAGGTTCATTAAAAAAAATTATATTACATCGTTTTTTTTCCATGCCTAAAGAGGAAAAAATCTTGACTATGGTTCTCCTAATTCATGCATGAAAGGGTTAACATTGTTTTGATTTGATGGTGCAAAGCAAAAGCTCTTTGCATATTGGCAGAAGACTTTTGCTGCATTGGTGGAACAACATAAGTTTGCATTAAAAAATAAATAAATACAAACTTTGCAATTCCACATCATTTTGGGACATTATTAAAATGTGCCCACAAAAATCACAAAAAAAGATGTAACATACAAGAAGCTGAAAAACAAAACTTAGGAAGTTAGGATACTGAAACATTCCTGACTTGGTTGTTAACATGTAATTGGTGACAAGAGTGTAATTCCACAGATAACCACAGGGGGCGGCATTAAAAAATGTAAACAGTTTAGCGCCAAACGAAGAAGATAAACGTCAGTATGTTTTGTCCAATCAGGGAGCTGGCCGCCGCGCTAATCCCCGCCCTTCAGATGAAACCGCCATCATGAAATCAAAAACAAGAAACTGACAGCAGGAGACACTGGAGGTCTGCGCTCCAAAACAAGGTAAACTTTTGTTTTCCACCTTAGTAACACAGTGCTGAAAAAGGTTGTATAAAAGGTGACTTTAAATAGTTTACTACCTCGTTTTATCGGACCCGTATATTCACCATATATCTGTGTTTGTGTTAAAATAAGCAGCCCTGTGAGTGAACGTCACTAACATTATGCAGCTAACGTCAGTGCTAGCAAACAGCTGCTAGCAGCATGGAGCTGTTTAGTAGTGGACGATTTCGCTTTATTTGGCTTTTAAACAATGTGGAAAACACCAAACAGCGGCAATAGCATCAGACAGACTCGGCGGTGCTAACGGCATGGTGTGTTTCTTACCTGAGCCTGAATGTGGGCTAACTTGAGGCGGAAAAGCTAATGTGTATGAAACGCGCCAATCTGCCCCGACGTTTATTGTGAAGGAAGAAGGAAACAAAACATCAACCCGGACGATATAAAACAGTCTTTTAATTAAACAGAAATCGAAATGTTGGCAGAGAAATCCCGAAACCTTTGTGAGTCTTACAGTGTTTGAATATGCAAGTTTTTTTTTCGCTGAGGGGAGTTAAACAAGTTTAGCGCGTATTGTTTGTAAACGGTAAACCCCAGACACCGATTAAAGTCATGCTGTTTTAATAGAAAAAATGATCGAATTGAAAAAAAATCCCATCATCTTAGCCAGTTTTCAACCTCATGTTATTTTTTTTAAACCCATACTACTATTCGGCGTACTTTAAACCTTACGAAATGTGTTACTTAATACGGCTTGCAAACTTTAATTTGATGTTTTGAGGGCATTCCTTCTGCTGGACCATGTTCTGTGTAAAGCTGTGTATGGACAACATGTTTTACCTAGTCTTATTTTCTCTTACCATCGTAATGATTTGAGGTTTACAGGTCATGAAGTAATCTGTTGACCTTAAATACTGTAGTTTGACAAATAATCTCAACTCAGAATCTTGACAGCACTAGTTGTGAAATGCTAACACTCTTATAGAAGTAGAAACCCTAAAATGAGGTTGAAACAAGGGCTACAGGTGTCCAGTTGTATATGTCATGTACTGAACAACATAACATACACCCTCCTGTGGAAAGAGGTGTGGTCTCATTGAGCAGAAGTTCATGTAGATATCTTTTTTACAGGATAAGCTGATTGTCAGACATCCTGCTATAGTGCAGATATGAGTGAAGTGGCGGAGGAGGTGATGGACAGCTCTGCAGTGTCAGAAGAAGAAGTGGAGGACCAGCAGGAGACGTCACAGAAGGAGTCAAGTCCTGATAAAAGCTGCTCATGGGGTATACAGCTGCTTTCTTTATTTGACATTTGGTGACTTCATGGTGGACTTTGGGAAATTGATACATTAATCAGCAATAAAATAATCTTTGGGTACAACCTTATGACATGCAGTGAAATTCAGTCTTTATGAAGACCTTGACTAGCAACAAAGGTAACAGGACATAGTGCATTTTATACCTCCTCAAAAAATCATCAGAGCCAGCCTGCCCTCCATCCAGGACCTATACTGACCAGGAAGTAAGCTGGTAACATCTCTGTAGAACCCTCACACCCTGGACACACATTGTTCAAACTCCTCCCCTCTGGCATTACAGAGCTCTGTACGCCAAAACAAGACACAAGAACAGTTTCTTCCCCCAAGCCATCACACTGATGAGCAATTAAACCTGCAATACAACAATAATTCATATACCTCATGCACAACCTCAACCTGTTGACTGCTCTTCTTTCTCCTTGCACATTTTTTTTTCCATTGCACATATTTTAATTGCGCTACTTAACTTAAATGTTTCTACACTTTTTTGTACAAGAGTTTTTTTTTTTTTTACTTCATATAAACTGTTTTAGATGCGAGTTTGTTTTTTACTGCTTGTTAACTATGTTGTACAGAGAGGGCATAGTTAAAAAAAAAAACGGCATAAAATTCCTTGTATTCTTGTGAAGATACTTGGAAAATAAAGGCAATTCTGATTCTATTTGTTGGGGGGAAAAAAACAAAACAATCATTTCACTAAAATGTTTCAAACAATTGTGACATTAAAACTGCATAAATACAGGTGGGTTTTAAAGTCACATATTTAAATGAGTTAAGTTACAGTGCCTTTATAATATATCTTGAGCATTATAGTTATGTTTGTCAGTAGTAGTAGCAGAAGTAATATATTTAGGGAGAGTTTTGTTTTGCAAAGCAACCATTTTATATATTTTTCTTTATTTTCAGTCAGGAAGGTGATTGTGTGTTTCATTATCTAATACAGTGACAAAGATGCTGAAACATATTTGAGATGAACACTGCCCTGCTACATAGTACTAAATTTAACTTATTCGAGTTTATTTGTATGCATGAGTTTTGGACACATTTGTGCAGTGTTACTTATCATCATACTCATTCTTCTTAGTTATTTCTAAAAAAAAAAAAAGAAAAAGAAAGAAGGGAAAATCAGTATGTTGTTGACTGTATTATTAAATAAAATGCTAAAATGGGTCAACAGGTCACTGTGGCAGCTGTTAATAAACCTCTAAGTGAAGTCTGTGGCAAATGCGACTAGATGTTACTCAGGAACAGTAGTTTTACTTAAAAAATCCAACATTCTTCAACTTTTATTTAATTATTTTCTTGTGTCCTCTCTTTTTGCTGCTGCAGGGGAAATTATTGAGGGGAAGCGAGCAAAGAAATCTGTGGAGAGGCTTGACATCCAGGCACCGAAGCAGATGGAGAAGCTGAAGATCGGAGATGGTAAGAATTTTTTTATATTGATAAACACATATTCAGTTTTTACCTTATTGCTCCTGGATGCAATCACTTAGTTCCACAGCCACACTTGAATAAAGAGTTAATTTATTTTCAGTTTTTCAGTACAGACCCTCCAGGTCTGTGCTGAAATGTGTCTGAATACTGTTTGTTAAATTTACATCTGTTCAGGAAGTGGAGATAAACTAGGAGACATTCCCCGTACCAGCTACCAGATCGGGAGAATGAAACCAGCTGATCTGAAGCCTCTGCACACCATCCTGTTTGACAGACCTGGAAAGGTACAAACACACTGACAAGTCAGATTATGTTGATTTATGTAGTATAATTAAAAATATAACATGTTTGTCCAAATTGTTGCACAAAGGTCAGACAGATGAGATCTTCAGGATAAATTTAAACAATCACAAACACTTGGATACATAAGTTCTTAAGTACAGTTTGTCTTTTTTTTTCGTGGATCTAAACTCTTAGGGTTTTCTCTTTGTTGAGTCAAAAACTGAAGGTAAATCCATATTTCTGAGCTGGCATTTTAAACAGTTTTTTATGGGGAAGTATAACCCCATAAATCTTGGAGAACTGCTTCGTTGACACCACTTTCAGGAATTTACGTTCCTGAATTTTACTGATAAAATTCACAAAACAATTGGGCCAGTAAAGGTGTCAGATTTACACTGATGAGAAATATTAAAAATGTTACACTCAGGGTTTTCCCTGTAATTTTTTTTTTGGGGGGGGGGGGGGGGGGGGGGGTGTTGGCTGGATTTTTGTTGCCATTATTTGATCAAAATGATACCTTTTGCTGAGAAAAAAACAATTTAGTTCTTCTTCTGGGTATTTGAAGTAGAAAATACCCTGTTGCAGACTGAATTTTAATTTTCATACAATTACCTACAATACCGTTTTGTGCATGTATTCAATGGCATATGGTTATATGATTGGTTCTTGAAAAAAAAATTAAATTTTGTTTAAAAAAAGTGTGAAATCACTTTCAGGTCGGATTTGTGAATGTGAAAAGTCACAGTAAAAAAAAAAAGAAGTTTGAAGTCTATGGGTTGGAAATGGTTCATTGATACATTTGACCTGGTCACAATGGTGACGTCTACTGGTGAATTCTGGGTATTACAATTATGTGGGAGAATGAGAATGATGGAGATGACGAGGGCTTCACTACCTTTTTAAATGATCACTTCTTAACAGTGTTCATTTTATTTATTTTCTATTTTGATTTTCATCTAAATTCAGAAAATCATATGTACAAATTAGTGAGGTGTCGAATAGTCTAACAACACTCTTTTGTGGAATATTTGTTTAAGATTAAAACTAATGTAAAAACTTCCAGTAAAAAGGAAGGGAAACTGGACAAATTGCTGAAAACAGTATTG